>NC_056744.1:1617705326-1617706682 GCF_019279795.1 Protopterus annectens | reverse complement strand
ATAAAATATATATATATATATATATATATATATACATATATATATATATATATATATATATATATGCATACATATACATATATATATATATATATATATATATGCATACATATACATATATATATATATATATATATATGTCTGTGTGTGCGTGTGTGTACAGACATGCATACATACCAACTCCAAGACTGCACAGCAGTTGGGAAAAGGCATCAAATCTGTATTAATATAACTTCACTTTTATTAGTGTTTTGTGTTTAGATATTTTTTCAGTTTAAATGTCTTTACTTTTATATATTTTTATTTATTATTTTATTTATTTATTTCCAGTTTGATTACCGGGGAAGTCCACTGGGCCCAAGGGACCCGTTTTCAGTGGAGGGCCGGGGAGAAAAGCTCCAAATACATAATACAGAACAGATGTAGTAATACAGAAATGTAAAGATACATTATCTACATCAATTTGCAACAAATGTACATACAGTGTTGCACAACAGTCAGATAAACATCATTGTAGATGATCTTAAGGGTTATACAGGTTCATTTATGTGAGCACTCATTGCATAGTATGTGGGGAAAACACTTTACATACACACCTTTAAAGCAGAAATATAAAATGTTTACAAGTACACATTTAAAGTATGAAACTAATTACAATATTTACACAGTCGTGATGAGGGGTAGGTAGCTCTAGGTATTGAAGAGAGCTTGGATACAGTCATACAAAAACAAGCTACAGGAGATTTAGAGAGCTTAGGAACCTGGGAGAGAAGAGACAAAAACATTTTATGGACCAGTAGTTGGGTGGATTTAGGTAGGGTGAAGGCAGGTACATTTCCATTTAGTGGAAAGGTGTTTGAAAAGTTGGGTTTTGAAGCTTTCTGAGTTTGGTATAGTTCTTAGAGTGGAGGGGAGAAAATTCCATTTTTTACCTAGTGAGAAAGAGAGGAGGATTTGGCCAGCAGGACGTTTGGGCTTATTGATAGCCATCAAGTTTTGATGTTCAAATCTGAGAGTTCTATTAGGGGTGTAAGGGGGAAGGATATTAGCTAGAGCTTGACATTTAGAAGGGTGAAATACGAGTCTATGAGCAGTGGTGAGTTGGAGGTATTTTAGGTAGTTTGGGAGTTCTAGCCAATTCAGAGATTGTAGGTTAAGGCAATGATGGGTGGAATGTTTGGATTTGGTGGCAAATTTAGAGATTTTATTATAGCAGTTTTCTAGTTTGGAGGTGATAGAGGAGGACAGGTTGGTTAGGAGAGGGGCTCCATATAGTAAGAAGGGCAGAAGACAGGTAGTGGCCAGAGTGTGCCTAGTAGAGTGCGAGAGAAAGTGATTATTCCTGTATAGCATACC
>NC_056744.1:1617475326-1617700326 GCF_019279795.1 Protopterus annectens | reverse complement strand
GAAGAGCAGGAGTTTTGTCTTCTTAGGATTAAGGATCAGTAGATTATCAGACAGCCACTGTTCAGTGGATAGAAAGACTTGTTGGGTTAGGGTATGGAGTTCAGAGATATTGTTAGAAATGGAGATGAGAGTTGAGATCTTTGTCATATTGAATGAGGGAGGACTGTTTACAAAATGTATAGAGATTATTGATGAAGATATTGAACAGAAGGGGACCTAAGATGTAACCTTGTGAAACTTTGGTTGGAACAGGAATGAATGAAGAGAAGGATGACAGCCATTCTAACTAGAGAACCAGGCAAGGGAAGGGGGAAACATATTGAGATTAGTGAGTTTGGATAGTAGTAGAGAGTGGGAGATTGTATCAAAGGCTTTGGAAAGGTCTAGGAAGAGACAAGATATGAGTTTATTGTTATCTAGGGCCTCAGCAACAGTATGTGTGAAGGATAGGAGGGCAGTAGTTGTGCTGTGGTTAGGATGAAAGCTGTGCTGAGTGGGATTGAGAAGGTTATGCTGGAGGAGGTAGTTAAGAAGCTGGGAGTGAATGCATATTTCAAGAATCTTAGAAAAGGGGGCTAGAATGGCAATGGGTCGGTAGTTTGATGGATCTGTAGAGTTGCCTCCTTTATGCAGGGGAATAGTGAAGAAGGATTTCCAAAGGGCAGGAACAGTAGATTCTTGAATAGATCTGTTGGGTAGAATAGATATAGGACAGGCAATGGATTCAGCAGAAAGTTTGAGGAAGGTAGGAGGTAGATTGTCAGTGGAGGAAGAACAAGGTTTGAGCTTAAGAAGAAGAGATTTAATATAGGAAGTAGGGACAGGGTGGAAGGAGATAAGATTTGTGTTTGGAGGATTGTAAGGGGTTGACATAGAGGTTGTGCTGCAGTTGGGAGGTAAGAGTGTTTGGATGGTGTCAATAAAGTGTTTGCTGAGGAGGATAGCTGTTTCTTGGGGGGGGGGGTATTGGGATATGGGCAGCGGTTTGTGGGACAACCAAGAGAGAGAATCTTGTTAAGAGTAGACCAGAATCTCTGAGGGCTGGATTTGCAATTTAGGTGAGCAGAGTTATAGTAGGACTTTTTGTCTTTTTCTTTGTAAGATTCCTTAGATGTCTACATTTGTGAAGGGGAAGTCCTTTTGTTTTTATCCATGCTTTCCAAGCACTATCTCTTCTATGCATAAGAGACCTAGTTTCCTTGGAAAGCCAGGGAGCATAATTTGATTTTATCCTAATCTTTCTTGAGGGAGCAGGGGAGTTTAAGGTATTCAGGAAGATGGTATTGAACAAAATGACTACGTCATTGAGAGGGATTTGTCTAAGGATGAACCAGTCAGTACTGGCAAGAATGGAGTTGAATTGGGAGTTTACGGCAGTCTTTGTAAAGGTGGGGTCTCTTAGCACAGAGATGGGGAGGTGAGCACTAAGAGAGTCAGGTAAGGTAGTGGGGTTATGGTAGTGGGGGGAGTTAGTGAGGATTCGGTCAACAGTGGAGCTAGATGATGTTTTTTTATGGAGGTGGGTGGGGGAGGATATCAGTTGATGGAAGCCATGTAGGTTGATACTGAGTTGTGGAGAGTCAATTGTAAGTTTATATATATATATATATATATATATATATATATATATATAGATATATATATATATAAATATTTTTTTGTGTGTGTGTGTTATAAATATATATATATATATATATATATATATTTTTTTTTTTTTTTTAATTTATTTATTGACATTTGTTAACTGGGTTTGTCCAACTGGGCTTGTGGCCCATTTTCAGTGGAGACCCAAGGAGAAAAGCTCCAGTAGTACATTTTTAAACAAGTACAATTTTAAACAATAGTGATATAATAGCAGTTATAGCAAAAAGATTCACATATGTTGGGTTAACATGCATAAAGTTGCATTAAAAAGAAACTAGGTACATAATTTTACATTGATATAGTTCAATAGGTCAGCAATATATTTTTTTTGTTTGTATAAAATTATGCAAACGCATAGTAGACACATTGGAGAGAGAGGTATAATGAGGTACTAAGTATGGTCCTTTTAAGGGTACATAAAGGGAAGGAAGACTAGGTGGGGTCATGGCAAGGGCAGGTCCTGGAATTGAGAAAATACGCTTTTAGTTCATTTTTAAAGAGTGAGGTGTGGGAGATGGAATGCAAGTCAAGGGGAAGTTTGTTCCAAGCATGGGCAAGGGAGTGTTGTAGATTAGTTTGCCTACTGACCTTTTTTGGGTGGTAGATATCAAGTAATTGTTGGTTAGAAGTATGGAGGGTCCAGGATGGGATGTAGATGGAGACTAAGGAAGATAGAGATGGACAGAAAGAGGTTTTATAAAGAATAGAGTGTAGCATATGGAACTGACAAGATAGCAAAAATTGGGGAAGTTCAAGCCATTGAAGAGAGTTTAAAAAAATGCAGTGGTGTGAGTTGAATGGGGAGTTAATAATGAATCTGGCTGTTTTATGGTAAGTCTGTTGGAGTTTGTTTAAAGTGGAGGCCTGGATATTGGTAAGAACTGGGGCGGCGTATAAGAGGGAGGGGAGGAGGAGTGCCTGGCTTAGAGTAAGTCTAGATTCAGGGGTTAAGAATTTTTTGTTCCGATATAGCAGACCTTTCTGGTTTGTTTTTTTTTATACATTGGAGTATGTGTAGGTTGAACTTTAGTTCGTCATCGATAATGACCCCTAGGTGTTTTGTGTGGGTGTCAGGTTGGATAGTTGTATTGTTAGAAGATGTAATAAAAAAGGAGGTTTTGTGATGAGAAAGAGAACGGGGAAGGAAAAGTAGGAGTTTGGTCTTTTTGGGATTTAGGATCAGTAGGTTGTGAGAGCCATTGTTCAGTGGATAGTAGGGCCTGTTGGGTCAGGGAGTGTAGTTCAGGAATATTATTTGAGATGGATATAAGTGTGGAGTTGTCGGCATACTGAATAAGGGAGGATTCTTTGCATGAGGTGTAAAGATCATTGGTGAAGATGTTAAACAAAAGGGGTCCCAAGACGGAACCTTGGGGAACACCAGTGGAGATGGGAAGGAAAGGTGAGGAGGATGAGAGCCATTTGACAGATTGTTCCCTGCCAGATAGGTAACTATTAAACCAGGCAAGTGGGGAGGGGGATAGGTGGAGATTTGTGAGTTTGGATAGTAGTAGAGGATGAGAGACAGTATCAAAGGCTTAGGAGAGATCTAGGAAGAGACAGGAAATGAGTTTATTGTTGTCTAGGGCCTCTGCAATGACATGAGTGAAGGAGAGGAGGGCAGGGGGGTGCTGTGGTGAGGATGGAATCCATGTTGGGTAGGGGTAAGTAAGTGGTGCGTGAGGAGGTGATTGAGAAGCTGTGAGTGAATACATTTTTCTAATATCTTGGAGAGGGGGGACAGAATGTCAATGGGTCGGTAGTTTGAGGGGTCAGTGGAGTTTTCACCTTTATGAAGAGGGATAATAAAGAAAGATTTCCAAAGGGTGGGGACATCTGATTCCATAACAGATCGATTAATTAGTATAGATATAGGATAGGCAATGGAGTCAGCAGCAAGTTAGAGGAATGTAGGAGATAGATTGTCAGTGGAAGGAGAGCAAGGTTTTAGCCTGAGTAGTGGAGATTTGATGTAAGTAATGGGAACTGGCTCAAAGAAAAACAAAGTTGTGTTAGTGGGACTTGGAGGGGTGGGTGTCGAAGCAGAGTTTGGCTTAGAGGTTACCAGATTTTGGATGGAAGAGATAAACTGTTTATTCAGGAGGGTAGCTGTTTCTTGAGAAGAAGAGTTAGGGTATGGGGAGGGATTAGAGGGTTTTCCAGGATAGAGGATGTTGTTGAGAGTTGACCAGATTTTTCGAGGATTGGATTTGTTGTTAAGCTGAGCAGAGCTATAGTATAACTTGTTGTCATTAGCTGTATGTTTTTTTTTTTTTTTTTTTTTTGCAAGGTCCCTCAGTTGCCTGTATTTTTTAAGAAGAGGTGGTTGTTGAGATTCATAGATTATTACTAGGCTAGCTGCCCTCATGGACCATTTTTAAGCCTAGTCAATTAGCCCCTATGAGAATCAAACGCTGAACCTTGTGATCCGAAGGTACACACCTTAACCATTACACCACCCACCCACTGTTTAGTGTTAGTCCAGGTTTTCCAAACACTACCTCTCTGTTTCATAAAGGACCTAGTCTCCTTGGAGAGCCAGGGAGCATGATTTGATTTTACTCTGATCTTCCTAGAGGGAGATAAGGAGTTTAGACTACTCATGAAGATGCTATTGAAAGTGCTTACATACATATATATATATATATATATATATATATATATATATATATATATATATAGTGTGTGTGTGTTACATTTTTTTGTCTGTGTTTTTCAAGATTTGTATGATAATATAATTATATTTTTCCACACCTATTCCATTTCTGTTACAGGCTCAAAGGCATGGAATCTGAAATATTTATACTTTTCTTTTTTTTTTTTTTTTTTTACTTATTCCAGTTAACTCAATGTGTGTTACGGGATGTTTGACAAAATCAGTTTGCATATAAATTTCTCTAAGCTTGCCAGTATCATCTTTGACAATGTATTAGCAGTTACTGATGTTGGATCTAGGGGAATTAAACAATAGGTGACAGACAAGGTGTAAATGTCTGCATTTAACTTGATGAGGCACTAACTACACTGCTTTTAGATTGATCCTGAAAGAATGCGATTACAGTGAATGGAACGCTCAAGTGGTAGGCTGTTTCATTAATTCAATTCATGTGCTGATTTTAGGCATTGTCTGAGTCAATCTTGTACTAAGGTAAGGCTTTTTGATTTTTTAAATAGTTAGGGCGGGGTGGATAGTGGATATGTTTATGCTGAAGGTGATGCATGCCTATAGACTTCACCTCAGATGAGAACTCAGTGGTCACAGAGGATGGCTGGAGTAGAGTTTCATGCATTATATATATATGTCTATTTTTTATTGTTTTAATTTTTTTTCTTTGTACACACTTTCCCCGGGATTCATGAATCTCGGCACAAGGACGGCATTAGCCTTGCACCGACCAGCGGCGAGATGCGCAGCACCACATGCATATTAATGAAGGTGCGCTGCCATAACGGCCACGTGCATAGGAAATGTGTACGAGTGCAGGGGGCGTGTCCAAGTGCTGCACGGAAGTGTGAACATGTCAGCTGCATACGCACAACCTAAAATGCTGACTAGTACAGCCTGCCTAATAGTAATCACTCCTGTCAGTGTCCGTGGATACTGAAATGTATGCAAAGCATACAAGACATCATTGCGAACACCAATATAAGAAGTAAACACAAAGGCACGTAGCTGAATATTGAGTCCCCATCCCTCGAACAAAGATATTTAAAACCCTGTGCCCGTATTCCATTGTAGTGTTGCTAGTTATACCAAGTGGAAGCGAAACGCATCGTGTTAGTAGCCAATTGCCAAGCCTAGCCCAATGGTTTGGGTTACCACCTGTCCCACACTGTGAGGGACAGTCCCCCTCTAGGCAGGTGTGTCCATACCAAAATCATAATAAATGTCAAATGTCCTACAATAGTAGGACATAATTATGTCCCATATGTTATATAATAGTCCCATACAGTACGTATCTCTGTATATAAAATACCTATATGTTACAAGAAGCAGAATAAGCAAGTAAACGAAACAGAATAAGCAACTACACTGCTACAACAATGAAAGCTTATATGTAAGCATGAAACTAAAGTACTATCCTTTGTAATGACCGTATGTTTTGGCCTGTAAACTCAGATGTGTGCTACGAAAATGTCCCATCCAAGTCATATGAAAAGGTGGCAACCCTACCAATGGAGAGAGCATTCGCCCAATATCTGCCCATTCATGGTCCAAGTCGTCCTTGCCAGGACGGCCCATAGATGAACGGGTATTACCCGGGTCTACCTACCATGTCATGAAAGATAAGTATTTGCGAGTACCTATGTGCGTGAGGTACAGCATGTGGATGATCAGAAATGTTAGTGTAGCCCTCACAACCATATTGGTCCTAGAGATATGTAATGTACGCAATGTGTTCTGTTGACTGTACCATGGGCCATCAACTAGAGAAGGGATGAATGTTGCTTGTGGAATATGGAGGTGGGGGGTGACGGGTAATGTAATAATTCGCCAAGGAGAGACTGGGTTGGATGCACAATAGGTGAACTGGAGGTCTACGAGGGAGCACTGGGTGAATGAGGAAGATGACCAAAGAACAAATATACACATCCACAATACAATCCCACAAACATGTTGACATTAAAATGTGCAATACACATGTAAAGAAACGTTACCGGCACATACCCACATAATGGTCTGGCCTGAATTGAGCCATCCAACCCCAACACACCTGGGTACATAATTGAATACCCATCATCCCCTTCACAGCACACCCCCCCACACCTTCCTGAACGTCCACCAAAACCAGCCATACTCGGGCTGCTAGATAGGCGCGGCCATATCTGCACATAGTGACCCCTACCCATATCTAGTAGGCAGTCTCACCCTAGGGATTCTCAGGATTGCAAACTATGTATCCCTTGCATGTATAACCCTATCTTACAGCTATAAAGCAAAGATGGTCATCGGTCCCCACAATTTTTGGATATCCCTCATGGGATGTGTATCTGTTCTAAACATTAGACTTGGTGTCACGACACGATGTCCAGTCCTGTATACATCTGGACACAAGTTGTATGAGCAGTAGTTGCCCACAAGACTGCTCAGCCTCCAGCCGGTCCTGCAGAACCTACGACCCGGGATTAAACACCTGACCGTGATGCACGTCTCCCCACATGCATTATCGGGAATATATACCTTACACATTCGCATAGTGGCAGTCGGATATAGGGTGCTTAAGGCACTGTAAAGCAGACGTAAGTAGGGTTACCACCTGCCCCACCTTGTGAGGGAAGGTCCCTTTTTGCATAGCTGTGTCCAGACCAAATATAATGCAATGGCAAATGTCCTGTGATTGTAGGACATATGTCCCATATTTCATATAACAGTTGCATAAAACAGTTATTTATGTAAAATACTCAAAGTTACAAGAAACAGATGAAGCAAACAAACTGCTACAAGAATAAACATTCATTTAGGCAAATAAGTAAAGTTCTAACCTTTGTACTGACCATGGGTATGTGTCGGCCTGTAAAGTCTGATGTGTGTCCCGAAAATGCCCCACTTTGGCCATATGAAAAGGTGGCAGATGTAAGCGGGTATGCAAGCATGTGTGCACGACTGTAGGTGGTGGTGATTCAACGGTATGGGAAATGTAAATGAGCATGTAGGTGTATATGCATGTGTATGTACAGACCGATATGCACAGACACACACACATACATCTATCTATCTATCTATATATAAATATATGTAGATATAAAGAATGAACATGGTCACAATATAGGAAATCCCCGTAATAGTTAGTGCTGTTATATATCAGGATGGCCATAGGTGAGCACACCTCTGCATCCCCAACCACAAGTAGGACGCTAGAAGTGGAACGAACGATCTCCCCTTGCTAAGTCTGACTTTCAACTAGGTACAGGGCAGTCCCGGTCCCCAGTCAGACAAGCCTAAACCCGGAAGACCATAACAACACCCTGACAATCAAACACACGTATGTGCCAGGACTATAGGCTGTAGAGGTCTGAATATCCTTGGAGTGAGTCAACATGCAGCACGAGTCCAGAGCAGTAGGGAATAGGGAATGGCGCATGTGTAGTAGTGCATTTTTCCCAACAGGCAAATGGATGCCTGCTGTGTAAGTGAAGTGATGAGGCAAGTGTTCGGGTAACTATGCATCATGGGTATACATATAAATGAGGCAGAACACCAATAGTGTAGTGGTTAGAGCATGCACCTAACAAAAAGGCATTCATGGTTCAAGGTCGGCAATAGCACATATTTTCCTTGTGGAATGAATGTTGCTCTGCTGTAAAGCTGACATTTAAACATGTAAAGGTGAACGTGTGTATTGCATGGGACTATTAACCAGATCCTTTCAATCAAAGTGGTATTGTCATAATGTATAAGGCACAAATAAGCATAAATAAGCGACAGTAAACATATGTAACGCACAGTAAGCATAGGCAACTGCGCCTGCGCGGGTGTAAGCAGCTCCTAGCATAGGAAATGTATGTTTGTATGTACAGATGTAATATATACACACACATATATATATATATATATATATATATATATATATATATATATATTATATACACACACACACACACACACACGTGTGTATAGATATATATCTACATACATGAGAAATATATATATATATATATATATATATATATATATATATATATATATATATATATATAAATAAAATGGACGTTGTAACAGTAAAGCATACACAAGGGATGTGAAGGGAATCAAGAGCAATGTTGGTATTATAAAGTGCTTTCAGCGTATGTCATAAAAAGCTGCCCAGGAGTGAGCAGAGCACCGTTACTCACACCACAGGCAGGATATTACCAGTGGGAGTAACATTGTTGAAATGTTAGGTCTACTTTACAAACAGATGGAATGTAGTCCCATGCTGGGACCTCCAAAAATTGGAAAGCGCAAATGGCCGTATTCCATGACCCCAGGAAAGGCACGTATGTGCAAATATACATGGCGGCAGACCCTGTGAATACACGAGGCTGGACAGAATGTGTGTAGGGCCCCAAAAGCTCTGGAGAGGGAAATGTGTAAAGGTGTGTCGGGGCTGCGATAACAAGTGGATAATGGATGTTACGCATGTAAATTTAACATGGGTGGGGTGGAGGAACTATGAGTATGCAATTATGGATCCAGGCGTGCCAGGGTTGGTTGGGCCAGTTCTAATGGACTGCCCCGTGGAGGTCAGCTAGGTCGTAATAGGTATATATGCATACTCACATGCAGACAACAATATATGTTGACATACAAATTCTGTAACAAATGCATTCCATTTGTTGAGATAAATAATAGGAATGTGCCCATACAAACATCGACAGTACATGGAATAATAGGCTGTGCAGAAGAGGGATGGGTCGAATCACACTATCACATTCCAATTGCCATTGGTAATCCGTACATGAACATATAGCGACATCTGTCCATTGTATAACGTGCTACATACCAATTACAAGATAACTGGAGTGTGTTGGTGTTATAATGAATAAGGCACTAGTATGCTGGTGAAGCTTATAAACCCCATTACGCATGTGCAAGTGCGTATGAGCGGAGAATGTATTTGTACTGACACACAGATGTACATATATATATATATATATATATATATATATATATATATATAAAAACAGCAAGATATGAATATACATGTATGAATACATATGCAGATATGTCTCTATATATTAATGTAAATAGATATATATATGTTACAGTGAAATACACATATATATACCTAGGTTATGTTACAGCAGTTACGGATAACATGTTTAGACCGGACATATGTTGGTGGGAGGTCCACTCAACAAACGTCTACTTACCAACCCCCCAGCTAGGCCGGTGGGACATATAGACACGCAATAAAGGTAAATACAATACTTGTTCCCAGACCACCGGCAGGAAACTACCAGTGAGAGAGATCTAAAAGGTCTACACTTTAAACATGGACAGCGATGTCCTTTGCGGGACATCAAAAATGTGGTGCCTTCAGCCAATGGGAGTAACACAGTTACTTAACGTACAATAGTGTGTTTGTGTATTTGGAATATTTAGAGCTTACACCAGGTATTTATTGGATTAGTAACACAGTTACTACCAGGATGTAGCTGTACACGGAACTGGTTGTGCAAGCCTGATAACATATGGATTGACAAAACGTACGACATGTTTCCCGACATGGGGAGAGTGGGCAGTGTGTAGGGGTGTGTTCATATCCCACCTGCATCAACAGTAAGGATAAGTGCTGTAGAGTAGTGGCAGGTGTGGGAACTATGGGTATGCAAATACGGATCCAGGCGTGCCAGGGTTGGATGGGCCGGTTCTAATGGATCGCCCCGTGGAGGTCAGCTAGGTCGCAACAGGTATATATACATACTCACATGCAGACAACAATATATGTTGAAGTACAAATTCTGTAACTCATGCATTCCATTTGTTGACATAAATAATAGGAATGTGCCCATACAAACATCGACAGTACATGGAATAGGCTGTGCAGATGAAGGATGGGTCAAATCACACTATCACATTCCAATTACCATCGGTAATCCGTACATGAACATACAGCGACATCTGTCTGCTGTACAACGTGCTACATACCGATTAGAAGATAACTGGAGTGTGTCGGCGTTATAATGAATAAGGCACTAGTATGCTGGTAAAGCTTATAAACACCATTACGCATGTACATATGAGCGGGGAATGTATTGACACACTGATGTACACACATATATATATATATATATATATATATATATATATATATATATATATATATATAAATAAAACAGCAAGATATGAATGTACATGTATGAATAAATATGCAGATATGTCTGTATATATTGATGTAACTATATATGTTACAGGAAATATACACATGTATATACCTAGGTTATTTTACAGCAGTTACGAGTAACATGTTTAGACTGGGCATATGTTGATGGGAGGTCCACTCAACAAACGTCTACTTATCACCCCCAGCTAGGCTGGTGAGACATACAGACATGCAATAAAGGTAAATACAACACTGCTTCCCAGATCACTGGCAGGAAACTACCAGTGGGAGAGATCTACAAGGTCTACACTTTAAACATGGACAGCGATGTCCTTTGCGGGACACCAAAAATTTGGTACCTTCAACCAATGGGGGAACACCATTACTACAAGGATGTAGCTGTACACGGAACAGTAGGTTTTGCAAGCCTGATAACACATGGGTTGACACAATGTACGACATGTGTCCCGACACAGGGAGAGTGGGCAGTGT
Organism: Protopterus annectens; assembly: GCF_019279795.1. NCBI lineage: Eukaryota > Metazoa > Chordata > Ceratodontiformes > Protopteridae > Protopterus > Protopterus annectens. Next base: position 1,617,689,383 of record NC_056744.1, on the reverse strand, counting down.
GTAGGGGTGTGTTCATATCCCACCTGCGCCCACAGTAAGGATGAGTGCTGTAGAGTAGTGACAGGTGAGGGAACTATGGGTATGCGATTATGGGGCTAGGCGTGCAGGTGTTGGCTGGCAGATACATATTAGGACTGCCCCATGGGTGTAAGTAATATTTCGATGTGGGTATAGCAGATGCCCATACCTCCCAAACTGTAAGAGCACATCTACTGGACAGTCCGTAATACACAGGGACCATATCATTAAACTGTCCCCAATTACAAGAGACGTCCGTGATTACGAATCAGAATCTTAACAGTCTCAACTAAACCATCCTAGAACTAGTGATATTAGGAGGAAAGGTGGCGGAATACAAGTAATGAATAATGACAACATGTAAGAGTCAATTGCATGCATCTCAGACAATGTGTATGAATACATATGTGCTCTGTGTCTGTCAATGTGTCAGGTTAATAGCACCAACCTTCTAAATGTGTCCCTGAGGTCGTTATGCAGTGTCCCTGATTCAGTGTTTATTCTTCCCCATTCGTATGAGAGGTCTGATAGTGAGAGAAAGCGCATGTTCCGCAGACTACCTTAGAAAGTTAATAGAATAATAGGTTTGGGGTTCCACCTTTGAGAGGGACACTCCCCTGTGGGCAGATGTGTCCTGCATAATAACTGTAATTAAGGCAAATGTCCTGTGATTTAGGGCAAAGACTACCTATATTGTCTGTAGTAGTAGCATAAAACAATTATGTTCCTCTGAAACACCTAAACGTTATAGGTAACAGTATAAGCAACTATAATGCTACAAGAGTACCCTTTTATTTAGGTGAAACAGTGAAGTACACCCCTTTCTACTGGCAGTGGGTGTGTTGCCCTGCAAAGTCTGACATCTCTACATACAGGTCCTATAGTGTTGCCACATTTCCAAATGGCCAGAGTGGGACATGTTCTGTAGAAATGTCAGACATTCCAGGACTAATCATACCTACAGCCGTGCATAGTACAGGATTACACTTATTTGCACAAAAAGCTTAATCTAGTTGCATTTGAATTGCTTATGCTACTTCACATAACATATAGAAGTGTCATATATAAAATAACTGTTGTATGCAATTATTAATGAAACGTAGAATATAATAATGTCCTGTAATCTGTACATGTGCTATGTCTTGATTATTTTCGCACTGTCCCTCGCAAAGTGGGACAAGTGGTAACCCTAAAGTCCTACCTTGGCCAATAATAGGTATGCGGTAGCATGACCCGTCCGATGGATGTGGCTGCCACAACCCAACTACTCATTTGTAATGCAGGGTCAGGGTTCCTATGCATCAGCCAGATGGGAGCAGAGTGTATGCGAAACACACAAATATGATTAATTCACTGGACAGGCCGCTGATTCCATACAGTCGAACGCCATGCCATCGCCTAATGGGCAGCCATTCCCGATACTGTGGTCATGTAGTCCGATGTGACAGGTATTACAAGGTGGGAGCAGATTGTAAGAGGAACACACAATTATGAATGATTCACTGGACAGGCCGCTGATTCCGTACAGTGGAACGCCATGCGGTCGCCTAATGGGCAGCCATTCCCGATACTGTGGTCAGGAGTGGCCTTAGGTCAACTGGTGCCCTAGGCAGAGGGCACAACGGCACCCCCCACCACACCACCTAGTGCCCCCATCCTGGTCTACCTACACCAAATAAATACTGGTAAAGTGCACCCACTAAAGCGGTGCCCTAGGCCGCTGCTTAGTTGGCCTACGCCCAAGGCCGGCTATGACTGTAGTCATGTAGTCAGATGTAACAGGCATCACAAGTTATGCCTACGAGGAACACACGAATATGAATGATTCTCCGGACAGGCCACTGATTCCGTACAGTCAAACGCCATGCCGTCGCCTAATAAGCAGCCATTTTGGATACCGTATTCATGTATTCTAATGTAATAGGTATCATTGTATGAGGTACACACAAAATATGATTGTGTCACTGGACAGGCCGCTGATTCCCTACAGTCAAATGCGATGCCGTCGCCTAATGGGTGGCCAGTCCCGATACTGGAGTCATGTAGTATGATGTAATAGGCATCACAAGGTAATATTGCGGTCCTCACTCACACCCAGGGGTGTGAGTAACAGATGCAAGCACCAATGCCGAGCATTAGCAAGTGCGGGATCGAGCGGGTGTAAGTGTGTTTGGCTACCAGTATGCGAGTATTGCATTGGTTAAGCAATGTAGAGGCTAATCGAGCATAAGAGGCTGTAACCACAGGATATCATACAGTGCAGTCATTCAACAGTATAGGAATGTATCCCATCATGTAGATGTACACGTGAGTGTTTATGTCCAGCATATAGGTACATACATATATAGAGATGTATCAGGAACATACCATGTGGCAACAAAGCATTAGAAACGAATGAAATGGGAAACACCAGCGACACCTGTATTATGTAGTGGTGTTGCTCTACGTGATCACAAGACTCCCTCAAACAGACAATAGTTGTACATTGGCCGTATACATCACTCTGTGCATGTAATGTACATTAACACAACAGTACCTGTCCAATCATTATGTGTGAACAGTACTCCTGCAATGTGCTGTGTGCAACATCATCATCATGATAAAGGTAAATGAGGTGACCATAGAGGGACCGGTAGTGTTTTGTGTACAATGGGGTCATCCTCCTCATGTGTACCTGGACCATGTAGAAGTGATGTGCATACCAGGACCGTGCGCCTGAGGGACAGTGGCGAGGATAACAGTAGTATGTTATGATGCATATTACAAGGGTTTCATGTGTCCAGTGGGCACGTGTGTGTAATGGACAGCTATGTATAGGGCAGATGGTGTCCTAGGAGCCGAATGGCCTTATGTGTCAGTAGGTGAGGGTCAGATGTTGGGGAAGGAGTATAGGTATGGCCGTGGAGGACAGGTAGGAGCACAGAAATGACAGCATACAGGGTTGGTATACGACATGTGGGGGGGATACACCCTGGATGGGGACTGGTCTTCGTCATTCAAAAGCCCATGGGAACAGTGGGACGGAGGTCTCCACCCATGGGCAACTGCCACTGCACCTACACAGCTGCAAAGGAGGCAGTGCTGGGGGCTGTCAAGGAGGGGCAGCATCACCCTGTAAATGTGACACTCCGCCCTTGAACTGGTGTATCTGGCTTCATAACCCCTTAGGGAGCCACCTACGCAACATGTCCAGGACTGCACGACAGCAGATATGTACCTGTCTAGTCCCGCTCCCAAGGGGGACATGCTCCATCCTCAGTGGTGGTACCACCAGAAGGTGGTGCAGAGCCAAGAGAGGTTGATGTTAATGGCTGGGACCCAAATGTGCTAGTGCCCAGTGCCATGGTCAGCTGAAGTGGGATAGGAGGATCTGCCAGGATCTACCAACCCATTCAGCCTATGGTGTTGCGTTTTAAACCCACATATGGCTTAGTGTTAGACAACAGCATACAGGATTAACTAGGACAGTATGCATAGATATCACCAGCAACCCAACACAACAGATGGTATACATTTGCAGAGGGAGCACAACACATGCATATTATATATATATATATATATATATATATATATATATATATATATATATATATACCGCATGGCAACTGTACAATGTGTAGTAGACGTGTGACCGCAGCTATGAACAGTTGCCCATCATTGGCTTGTCACTGGAAATCCCACACAGTGTCAGTCATACTACTGTCTCATGTGACATGTCCAGTCAGGGATGCAATGGCAGTAACACATCCCTATCATCATGTACTGTCTGCAATCCCCACACCATGCTTCTGCTGTGCACAGAAGTGTGTTCAGTGTGTAACACAGGAAACAAATGGTTGCACACAATGACCTGTTCACAGATGGCCCTACAGATGGGGTTCCCTCATGAGCAGAGTACTGTCATGTCTGTATTTTAACATGCAGAATAGCCATTACCACACACATGTTAAACAGGCAGCAGTCTCAATTCAGAATAGCTACACTTACATGATGTAGTTGTGTGGCACATCACCCTCCTGTCATTAGGCTATTTCCCACTGTTGAAAATGATTGAGGTACATCCAGATATCATCAGCCATGCAGTGTCAGAACACCACATCCAGATACCATTCACAGCGACTGTCATGGCCAGATAATACCATGTTTCCCTAGATAGTGCACTGTGTTTACCATGCGGATGGCTATGTGAACACCATCACAGCTGTACCACATGCAATCCACTAGAGGAAGACTTCAATAGGTGCAGAGGCCATCACCTGACCATTTCCATCTGTTACAATACACATGCTGCTGCTGTGCAGGTGTACACCTTCACATCCACCAGCGAGTGTGTGTGTGAGACAGGCAATGTACACCACGGAAAGGCTTGGAGACATAACCATAATCTGCCACACGCTGAATAGTACAGGGGCAAACCCCTGACTACTCATTACTATTACATGTGCATGATGTTACTACATGTGCATGTTGCAGTGTAGGTGAGTGAGTGCCATCTGATTAGGTGTGACACACGTCAGTCCACAAGAAAGGATGCCATTGTCACCACAACCACACTCTAATGGACACGCTTTGACACCTTTGCCAGGGCGGCAAATACACAATGTAACTACTTAGTTTGCAACACTGCAGTAATGCACAGGACCACATATGCCACAGGGGATATCTGGAGGTTCTATGGGCTAGGCCATGTGAAAGTGCTTGATAACGGTTGGTATGCCAACGAGGTTTATACTGGAAGTGACTGTGGTTGGGAGCATCACAACCCATATGCAGACACAGGGTACCAGTACTGTCATGCAGGAATACATTGCTCCATGGGTGTGTAGTGTCTGACTGTGCAAGATGGCTGCACAAGGCTGGGTGAGGGGTAATCCTTGCCATTGCGTCACCCGACAATGGTGTGCAGTGCAGGGGTGTAGTGTCTGCAATGTCTCACACAGATGGGTACTGCATTATCTGGTCTGAGATCCTGGTTACCAATGTGTACGGCCATAGCTTTGCAATGCATGCCATGTCTGTGTTTGATAGTCCTTCACATGGACATTGCCTGGGATGTGCATGTCCCACAATACTGTACAGTGACATGTACAGGTGTACCTGGTTTGGCAGACACATGTAGTGTACACAGCCTGTTATACCCAGATATGCCAATACTGGCCTGGTGTGGAGAAACCTGCTTATAGTGAGCAGGTCGGCCCTGCACCTGCATGGATAGAATGGACAGGTATTCCGTGGTGTCAGTGGCATGGGTCCATACAGGGCACATGTGTACAGCATTATCTGGCCTTAGTGGATCACATATGATGGCACCACATATGTTGCAGCCATTCAGTGTGGAACATAGTGAAGACACAATGTCCGCATATATGTGCCTATTGTACTGCTGTACAGGGTGCCATGTCCTCTGCAGGCCACTGCAGTCACACCATACCTATCTGTCCTCAATGTGCATGTTACTAGCAACATAGTGGGATATCCTAGGCAAGGTTGTATGTGCATGGCACATGGGTGCGGGACATATACCGGGTACTAGTAGGGCTGCATACTTAGTTCACCAGACCTTTTGCCAAATGTATGGGTATGGCTTGCCAACACAGTGGCGTGGCTGACTGACAGCTGTACTCCTCGTGAGGTGTCCAATGTGTCATAAGACAGATACTATATAGGAAAACTACAAAACCCGCTCCCAAGCATGTCCAATGGTAAGACAATCACAGCCACCTCTACACAGGCTCTGACAGACAAACACACACTTGCCATGTCCTGTATACAAACCCCTACTCTATCACACTGCAGCAACACACATTTAGGGCACACGCTACAGCGAATACTACAAAGAACTGTACTTGTATTGCGTGTGAGCAGTATAAAAGCATTACTCAGTCCTCAGGCAAACAGGAACACACACACACACACGGCAAGCGTGGGACTAGAACACCGACCTAACTACTTTATTACACTACAGCATTACGCAGTTACAGAACATGCTACCGAGATTACTGGGACACAGCCCTCCCAGAGGTGTATTTGTAGATGGGTGACATCATCGACCTTGCTAACAGTGGGTATAAGAAATGTATGGAGTGTGGGTAGTCTTAAAGCAAATTAGAGTCCACCGGCAAACAGGGACAGACATACACACACACGCCAGTGTCGTGTACGAAACACCTGCATATTTACAGATTACTACTACAATACTACATACTTATGAATCGCGCCACACAGACTACACATGTCAAGGCTGTCATTATGACCGTCTAGGAATGCGGACATCAACAGGGATGCTGGCAGTTAAGATGTACATACCTGTGAACCTGTGTGTTTAAAGTAGGAATCCATCCTGACCTGGAGTATGCCTATCTGTGGAATGGATGACTACTACCACTATACAGGGTTACAATGGCCATGCCCATACAGAGAGGCACATAACCGACACAAGGTGTCACTGGGCATGCTCACACACTTAGTAGCACAGGGCTGTTTGTAATGCACTACATGTCCATCTACACAAGGATATACTGGGCATGCTCATACACTTAATAGCACAGGGGGCATGCTCACACACTTAGTAGCACAGGGCTGGTCGGAATGCACTACTATGTGTCCATCTACACAAGGATATACTGGGCATGCTCATACTCCTAGGAGGACAGGGCTGACTGTGCACTCTGATGCTAAACATGGAGGGACACAGTGGCCATGCTATTACAGGTTGACGTAAAGAACACATTGTAATGGGCTCTGGTGTTAGTAGTTGTCATTGTTAGCGGGAATGCTGCTCTACATATATTTAACACCGGTCTTTTACACAACATCAGCTGTCATTCTGGGATGACATGGCTGACAGTAGTCAGGCCTTTGTCACATATCACATGCATCCATGATACAAGGGAGTGTGGATATTACCCAAGTCGCATCCACCCACACAGTGCCATTCCAAGGCAAATGTCATAAACACAGGTTAACTCCCATACACCTACAGGACAACTGCATTGTTTTCTTATGCTAACCAGTGCTAGATGTGTAGTGTCCATATTCACAGCTGGCCACTGTAGATCCAACAATGGGGAGTACTGACATCTGTGCAGTGAGGAACACCTGGCTAATGTCTCTGTAGTGCACAATAGCACTGCCACCATATACCTCAGAACCTAGCACTACCACCATATACCTCAGAACCAGACATGTGGGCCATAACACAGGTACGGACTGCTCCAGGTGGTGTACCCACATACATAAAGGCCACTCATGTACTGACCGGTCCCCCCATGAAAGGCATCACAGATGACCCATGTGCAGGACACAGTGTCACATGCTGCATTCTACGATATAAACTGCAGACACCACCATGCTCTTGGACCACCAACACACAACCATACATGTTGTATGACAGACGAATACACCACCATGTGACCCTTGACCTGTGTACTGTACTAAGCTCTACATCAACTGTAGACAGTGCACATGTACTGACACAGTTGCATCATGTGTTATGCAATGCAATGATACCACTGTATGTGACCAGGTCAGCTGTACACATACCAAGGGCCCTTGGTACTTTCCATTAGCAGATGTTTGTTGATGTACACCAGTACACACCTGCATGTATGGATATGACATACATGTACCTGCCCTGGGTATGTACATGCCACACACACAACATACCTGTAAATAGCATAGCTGTTGTAATTCTTTGCGCAAATAGGTGGCTACAGCCATTACACACATGCACATGGAATGTAGGTCCATGGCTGCTGAATGCTAACAGTACATAAGGTGTGATATCAATGTTGACAGAGGTAACATCCCCTCTGTACTGGTCACCCATCATATCATACAACAGTCCATGTGTCATGTATGTCATTGCACATATCCACCAAATGTAATGCCTACAAACATGACCAAATGTCAGGACTGTAGGACCTACACACCTGTACACTGAGTTTTGTGCATTCACATAACATGCGTGTGCAGTTGCTGATGTATGCAGGTGGCGTGTATCGTAGTACATCATGCAGCTGCAATGCAGCCTCAACACTGCCAACTGTATATGGTGATATGCTGAATGTACAGAGCAATGTACCAAAGGAATGGACAGATGTGTTGAAATAAATAAGTGGTGGGACATCTTTGCAGATAGATGTTTGCTGTGGACAGCTCACAGGTGTGTCACAAGCAGTCCTACAATACACTGTGTAACCGGTAAGCAATGGTTTCATTAATTGAAGGACATAACACACAACTTAGACAGCGGTCAGGGTGACTGCTAAGGTAAATCACTTGACACCTGTTAACAGATATGATGTCCCTAGTGCATATATCAGCAGTGTTGGCACAGAAAGTGTCAGTACAGTTTGTAAAGTGTGCAATACTGCTGTACGTCTGACATACATAACATGAGCTAGGCAGGTCTGAGATTCACAGTACTGGCATGTGTGGTTGTGTGTGTGTCCATATAGGTCATGTATTATGGAGAATACATCTCAATTGTTACTCTCCTGTACACTAGTGTACACGTCTGTACAGACTGCAATGTAGAAAGCAGGACATAGGCAGGGGCGTGTATCTCACACATGTGAGGTATCTGTATGTGCATGACATAGGTGTATTAATTACTGAATACCACAGTGTGTGTATGTAGGGCTGACTGATCCCTGGGGTGAGGATGTATGTTACCATATTGAACTTATAAGACCCCTCCCACCATCCAGGCGATGCATTCAACTATCCATGTGGATGTCCCCGATCTTAGGCCATACTGACTACCTGTATATGTGTATTCTCTGTGGCGCGTCATGTAGGTGCACAGTACTGTAGTGATGATTTGCACATAGGCAGGGGTCCTCATCCCACCAGTAGCAACTGTGTGCGAGTGTGTGTTACTGTGTCGGTGAAGCCGTGTGTGTGTTACAGTGTCACTGAATACATGTGTGTCAATACCCAAGTGTGTGGGTGCAGTTGTGTGTTGGCATCCTGTCATAGGAATGTGTATTACCGATCCCCATTGAGGCATCACACTTCCCACTGGCCTCTTCCCTTGTAATCAGCTAGACCACTCTCTTACCTCACCACTCCATGTGACTGTACCTGAGATGTCACCCTTTATGGATGTCACCATCTGTGGCCACAGTAGCTTAATACACAGCTATCATGCTCTTGGAACGGTAGACATGTTTGTAACGTGGGACATTCTCACTGGTATGTGGCAGCTACACGGTGCATGCTGGTATATTCATACATACCTCTGAGTAGCCCACATTGACATATGGGACACTTAACTGCAAACACTGACATCCACCAGCACATGCAATTAGACCTGAAGAAGGAGAACAGAACATCATGACCAACATGCATTTACTGTTGTTACACAAGACTCATACGGTTAACAGTATTGTACACCTGCACTACATGGTATATCTGCTGCCTGTCAACAGTCCTCAACATTTGTAAACTACATGTATCATCCTAGTCTGTTCACCCTGTACATCAGACCATATGAGCATGTCCCTACAGACCGATGGTGTGGATGTCAGGGATGTGGCACAGGCATCATAATATGCACAGGGTGTTAATGTTTGTCAGAGGCCTAGGCTGCACCATTGGATGACATCATGTGTGTGGGCTTGGGCCTTTTGATCTAATTGGATGTGTGGGGATGTTAGGCATGTGTGTGTTGCGGTGCACTACATATGTGCCCAGTGTGTGCATGTATGTCTGCACACAGTTCTCCCATGTGTCTGGCCTACACAGGGGTATTCTTGACAGCTGCAGACTGTACAGGTGAGGTTTTACAGTTCACGGTGTCTGGCCACGGACATGTGACCTGTGCCTGCCAGGGGTTGCACGGGCACTACCAGACAGAGGTGCAGACTGGGTACTGTCTGATGTCACTAGTCCACTGGAACCATGTCCCTGTTGGGACCGTCCCGGGCCATGTGTGCTGTGTCATGGTGTGGACAGCACAGCACCAGATGCACTGCTGCTGCTACCGCCACTATGGAAGCATGCATGTGAGGTAGCTCGTACATGTAGACCTGACACAGGTGTTGGAGCAGGCCTACGTCTACGTGCCCGATGCCTCACTCCTACCAGATGTTCCAACAGACAGCTCACACTCGCGGATTGTCATGCCACGGTCAAGGACTCCAACTATGTCACCCAACCGTCTATCCAATGCATCAGCAATCTGCTGTTGAGCATTTACCATTGCCTGGATGCTGTTTAAAGAACGGGCAGCAGCCCTCTGTAGCCTCTGATCTTCTCTGTTGCACTATTCAGCACGTGCCTGTGCCTCCATTACAGCCTGAAACATGCGTCTGGTGACACCAGCTGCTGTGCTCTGTCGTGCAGGAGCATGTTGGCCAGAGGTCCTCCTACGAGTAGCACTGGCCACGTGCCTATGTGGGGCAACACCAGTAGTTTGGCTGACACCATGGTGTGCAGGCACACCTTCCATAGCCCCCACACTTTCCATAGCCCCCACACTTTCCTTTTCCAAGCTACCATGCACCAACTGTCCTTCCTCTGTGGCCACTGGTGATGGGGTATGTGCAGGTATGAGATCTGTGTGCGAGGATGAGGTTGGTATAGATGGAATGGCAACCAATGGCACAGTTTCAGCCCTTGACAACTACCTGTGTCCAAATCATACATTCATCAACACTGCTAGAGTCTGTGGGGACACTAACATCTGATGTACCACAGGAGGGCAATGCACCTACATCTAATGTGAGGGCAGACAAGAACTGTACATTACAATCTATACAATAGGCACACACACGCACGCATGTGATATGACAGAAGGCATGCAACATACATGTGATACGGCAGACAGCATGCAGCTCAGACAATAATAGTGGTAGTTATCATACATCCCTAGGTTGCACACAACAACATGCATGTGTCATTGCAGACAGCATGCAAATTACACAATCATAGTAGTGGTTAGCATACATACCTGTGTTACACCATGTGGACCAGAACAGGTTAACAGTACACCTGCCTGATGTGTGGCATATGACCTTGATAATCACATGTAGTATGACATGTGATCTGCTGACGTGTGCAATGACATGCATACATGTTTAACACAATGGTGTCATGTCAAATATACAGTGGGACAATGGTGTACCAATTCAGTGTTGTCTGTCCACCCTACAGGTATACTGCAAATTTACCTGATGTGCATGGCCATTGCAGGGAATCATGAGGCGCCTCTAGTGCTATACAGTGTGAGTTACAGACAGGGTTCATAGCCATGACTGTGTTCAGATACAATACATATATACTGTGGAATGTGACCCATGTCACTTAGGTGTATACACACTAAACCATGATGTGGAAGTTGTGACACAGGTCACTGATGGGTATACAGATGACACCCCTGCACATCTGTAACCATATTGCTGCAGCCTGGTAACTATGGCCAGACATGGCGAACACGTCGGTACACCATGTCCCACATGACATCTGTGTACCACACACACACACAAGGAGCTAGTATGGCATTTATATCCATCACCAGCAATGGGAATGTACTGTATCTCTGGCCTGATGTGGATACTGTACAGGTGACTGCTGTCATGTTGCAACAACCTCAAGATGTTCAACACATCTTATGTGGTGAATTGATGTTACGCCTACACAAGATGTGCACAGGCCTGTAGGATGTCTAGTGTTCCACATCAACATTATGACCATTATACAAAGGCCATGGCTGAACCATGTGTAGCCACTGTACGAAAGGGTGTACACACAAGCACAACACGTCTGCTGTTGTGTTGCTCCATGTCTCTGGCCATCCTCCATGGCCATGTGTGTACATGTGTTGTCCAAATTATTGTGATGGGCATCTAGTTCACATGTCTGTGTTGTCCCATATGACATATATGCTCCACTGACAACAGGGTTATGCAGATAAAGGGTGGTATGTGGGATATGTTTTCAGGTTAGGTAGGCAGTGTAGCAGCCAGGCCAATAGATGTCAAGGACATGTCAAGATAGCACATCACATTGTGTGACATTCATAGCAGGGCTATGAGCCACACCGTGAAACCTGTGTGCTGGCCATACTCCAGCCCACTGTATAGTACTGTTTGTATTCACCACATGTGTACATCAGATCTGTTGTACGTTCCTAAAGTGAACAGCACCTCCACTATTATATGCACAGCTGTCAACACATCTGGCAATAAAGTTTGTGAGGATTCATGTCGGTTAGATGAGTCACATAGTTTGCAAGTTTTGCACATGGGTAATCATTGTGATAAATTGCAGGTATGACCTGTATATTGTGACAGGACCATACATTATGTGTACATGTTGTGAATGGCCACATGGCAGTTAGATTTGTGCATTACGGTTCCTGATATATAATAACACTCTCACCTGCAACAGGCTGCTGTCGCAGCGGAATGCCAGTGGTACCTAAACAGGAGTAACACAGCAGTATGAGCATAATCCACCCCTGTATAAAGGATACAGTGAGCAATGTGCATAACACATACACCAGTACATTAGACTATACTATGGTGTATACACGTGTGTGTGCATACACAGAGTAGCATACTATAGTATGTGGCATGTGTGTATACATGCCTTGCATATGATGTTACATTACATATTGTACAGTGACACATGCAGCTATATGGAATACAGTTGCTATAGGTGCAGTACTGACTTACCAGGCAACTCCAGGCTCAGAGGTTGAGACACACCCACCTCCACAATATCAGCTAAGGCTTGTGGATGTGGTTCTGCAGGTGTCCCCAGGTTGGCCAGTAGCTCCTCGGTACGTGTGAGTGGGGGCTGGGTTGGTGGTCCACCACCTGTTGCACCTTGTTCCCTGGCGATTGCATTTGCACGCTGTTTTGCCCATCTAATAAGGTCTGTACAGTGTCTGCGCACCTGCTGGTATGGGTGGGTGTGGCCACCCACATCATTAACCCTCCTGCGAAGTTCCATCCACAGGGCATCCCACTGCTGTGCATCCTGTGGCACATGGCTGAACAGGATATCATGACTGTCCAGCAGGTATGGGATGAGGGCCTCATCCTCCAAGCATGTAAAAGGGGGAAGCCTTGCACGCGGCATACCTGGATGACAATGATGGAGACAGGTCACAGTACCTCAGAGACATACAGAGCTACAGCTGAACATACATGTGTATCTCATTAATTCAGTTTAAATAGTTGTATTTGCAAACCTACATGACACTGACGTATTTGTGTCACACACATGTGACACTAAATGTTGAGTGGATATTATCGCCATATATGTGTGTGTGTGTCACCTGATTACATTGCTCATACTCCATGTGGTTGCTGTCTTGATGTGGGCATGTCTGTTTGCCTGTACTGGTGTTCCTACCTATCAGCACATGGCTGGATGTGTCCACATTAATGCAGTCGACCTTGATGCAGTGTATATGTCACATATAAGGACTTACACCGCCTTAACAGACATTACCTGTTACCCTGCAGACATGCTCACATAAGGCTTCACATGTATGTATTCTGCCATATACATCTACACGGCACTGTACAATGATTCAACATCCTACCATGTATCACCTGTGTTGCACATGTGATACACATGGGACACTGGCTAGCCAGATGGTATTTGCAGGGATGGATATCAACTATAGCATGTACAGTCAAAGTCAACTAGTGGGCTATATGCCATGGGCCATGTATGCATCTAGGATGAAAGGTTACCTGGCAGTAACCGACAGGCGTGTCTGTGGGGCCAGGTGGAGCAGTGCCACATTACTGATCCACAGGGTTAATGATACATATACCATGCGTTACCATGCGGTCATCACACCATGTCTGAGAGGGGAGCGATGTGCAGCTTTGACAGACAGGAATGCATAGTATGGCAGGACCATGTCAAGTGTATGGGACAAGGATCTGTCCAGCATGTGGTAGGTGGATGTCCATGAAGTATGTGTTCAAGATCAGGATGAGTATGTGTAGCATGTCTGACATCACTGAGTTGGACATGGATTTATTCAGGGTATGCATCATGCTACATAGTGGAGATGGGGAATGGAAAGGCTGGTGTAGGCCATCTGCACACAGCCAATACCCCTTAAAGGAAATATGTGATCTGTTATGGGTCACTTGAGTGTTTTGTATGGCTGGACAATGATCTCTATATTCATGAATGGCACCCTATTATTATTAGGGTTGCCACATATGACTCCCTGACAGGTGTGGTGACGTAGCTATCACAGGAAAGACAACTGCCCAGCTGCATCCCTCACACACAAGTGTCCATTATGTTGACCGGTGCCTAGGTGGTAGTTCATGGGTACAGGGTTATTAACATAGGGGTGACAATGCGAGTCAGCTATTGCTCCTAGGTCATAGTTATTCGCATACTTCAATAGGCAGATGCCTTCTGTTTGTCTGAGATATGGACTACAATGAGGAGGAATAGAATTCATTAACCCTGACATACTGTAGCTGCCACTGGTGTGATGATCACGTATTATTCAGACACCTTCTGTAGTGTTGGTTCTGCCAGCAGTCCTGTTGCAAAACACTCCTGTGACATAGGAATGTACATCTAGTATACCGAGTGTAGGTGGTACACAGTATGGGTGATGTCCTATGACCTGGCAAGGTTATGATATGCAGTGTGACATCAACCATACTGTCATCTACATATGTACTGCTGACATCACTTAAGTGATCAAGGTTCATGGCCTTCCAGACAAGACTCAGCAGGGTAGTAGTGCAGTACTTCCCATTATCAGTGGTGTCTCCCCCTTTGTGGGTTGTGATACCTGTTGGTGTGCACCATTCAGTGTGTACACAACCTGACATGGAGCTATGTTTTACATGATGTGTAAGTGGAGAGCATCTTGTTTTGCCATATGTGTATGATGCAACCTATGATGTGGGCAGGTCCCATGCAGACTGAGTGCAGCTTGTACCTGCATAGTTGTGGGTACAGGGGCCCTGTGGTGCACATGGATATATGCTTGTGTACCTGTTGGGGGGAGGGGGCCGTGTGTTTATATTATCCAAGACGCTATCTGGATTGCTTATTCATGCTAAGCACTTGTTCAGGACTTGTAAACACTACGTAAGCTAATAATTACTATAGCACTCAATCTTCCACATCACCTACAGGTAAGGGTGAACAGGTTTTGTACATACTTTTCTGACTTGCGTAGAGTAATGTAGCTCTTGTACTCACTTTCCTCACTTATCTAGGTGAATGTAGTTCTATATTCAGGCATGTCCAAGAGTCAACTGCCAGTGTTCTCACCTGTCTATCTGATGAATCTGGACATCTTGAGGCAATGTACACATTGCCAAATGTACACAGACAAGCCTCCCTGCCTACCACCCAACACTACAACCTGTGACAGATGCAGTCATCTAGCCAAACTGGAGGTAAAGGTCTGTCCAACCAAGCCTGACCTTGACTGTCATGTGGAGAAGGTACACGGTCGCACAACACCACACTCATCACATAAGTCTCACTGAATCTACCCCACCATTAACTGGGAAAACTACTTGTGTACCAACACATTAGCTCAATGGTTTCTGGAATTCATAAACACCAATGCCCTGACTCAACATATCCACACACCCACCAGGGACAACAATATCCTAGACCTAGTCATTACCAACATGAGTGACTGGTGCTCCACACGTGAAGCCAACTCCTCGTTGGTCTGATCAGACCATGTGCTGAACATCGTTGATATCCACATCCCGCACCTACCTCCCATTAAGGGAACCACAGTATAAGATGTCTACAAGGCCAACTACGTGCTCTTAAGACAGACGTGGTGGACGTCATGACAACCATGCAGATGGACAGTACTGTTACAACTGCTGAATCCTACACAAATGCTCTCTATAAGCACTTACAGGAGTGCATGGCTTGTGCTATGCCAAACAGAACCAGGAACTATACTCCTAATTAACTACACCAATCTGGTAGTCCCCTGCCATAAACATATTGTACTACAGGAGGAAGACACTGTTGCAAATGAGAGTACAATACCATGCGTGGAGGAGATCCCTGGCCAGCCTCAGTAAAAAGGCGAGATCCCTTATAAGATCCTCCAAAGCTAGCTACAAAAACTATAACGCAACCAATACCAACAACAACCACAAAGCATTCTATAGCTATGTCACATATCTCGATGTCAACAACCAGATCTGCTCTGAGTTACAGCACAAAGGCATGAACATTACAGAAACAATTGATATTGGCAACATTCTGGCAGATCCCTCTCAAAGCTGCACACTCTAAAGGCAATATCACAACATCCATGGGACCGGACAATATCCCAGGCTGCATTTTACATGAACTTCAGATCGTACTGTCTCCACACCTAAGCACCACGTTCAATAATTGCCTCACATCGAGCATAGTGCCCCCTGAATGGCGCACAGTAACAGTTATCCCACTCCACAAAGGTGGCACCACAACGGACCACGGGAACTATTTCCCTATAGGCCTGACTAGCCTGGTCTGCAAGCCTATGGTGCACATCATGGATCACTGTCACAGAGACATTGGGTACCTCCCACCCTTTGACCCCTCCCTGTTTGGCATTGTTAAGGCCGGACCATGCCTCCTAAACCTGGTGGACTTCTTAGAGACAGTTACCAAAGCATTAGATGAGGGTAAGGAGGTCCACACAGCCTACCTAGATCTCTCATAGGTTTTCAACATCATTCCTCCTTCTGGTATTATCAACATACCCATCCGCCTGAACATTAACCCCTACGTCATGTGATGGTTTGCAAAGTGGCTCATGGACAGAACCCACACAGTGGGAGTTGCATACCCTAGGTCCAACTGTATACCAGTTACAACTGGCATTCCCCAGGGCTCAGTCCTAGGGCCCCTCATGTTCGGGTATATACTTCTCTGACATATAGACAAGCACAGGTGGGCTTTAGCTGAAAAGGTTTGCAGACGACTGCAAACTAGGGGACATAATTGTTTCCTCAGCTGTTACAGACAATCTCTGGAAGGGTCGCACTGAGACGGATACCTGGTGTTAATATCATGGCGTCAAGCTGAATGCCTAAAAGTGCATAGTCATCCCCTTTGGATATAACTAATTACCCATGGACTACCACATAGGTGCTAGTCCCCTACATACAGAACAGGTAATATGGGAACCGGAAACCCCAGTAGATAGTAATCTCTCCTTGGATACCCATAATGACAAGGTGGTTAGAATATCCTTCTACATGGCCCCCCTAATCTCTAATGAGTTCGCATCCAGATCAGAGGGGCCATTGTGACTCTACACATGTCATATTAGACCCATTAAAGGATACAACACCCTATTTGGGATACACCTTACAAGACAACTGCAACAGCTTGGAAGACCGCACCGTACCACACCAAGAGGATTACTGACCTCAAACAGATGACCTATTCAGCCCAACCTACGAAACTCCAGCTGTACTCAGTTGCATTACAGAATACTCACAGGTGATCTCTGCTTGACATACAAGGCCCATGTCCAACCCTGTATTGCTGGATATGCTCCAACTAAACAGAAGCCCCTGAGTGCCACATGCTCTAGGGATATACATCCAACCACAACGATGAGTAGGACGTGCTGGACGGATAAATTCCTGACCCGTACACTCCCTATGCTTTGGAACGTGATTCCAATATACATCAGGCAGGGCCCCTCATGAGCACTCTTCAAGGGAAACCTTGACGTGTGAATGGGAGACAGTCATGTACCCCGGGGATCACTGCAGTGGCTCTGCTAGACAGAGGCACAGGGAACTATTGGCTCTGCCATTCAGAGGCACAGGGAACCAACCCATGGGGCTGGCGAAAGCCAACACACACTAGCTAGGCTTACAGATACCCTTGGTAAGACAGCCTAGTACCTACCTTTGCATATATTACAGGTCTTATGCGCATGGACAGTTAAATAGCTCTTCCATTTTACTTTGCTATTATGCTGATAAACTGTCGGCTCACTAAAAGACATGTGTATCCTGTTACTGCATATTGTAAATGCCAATTGACATAACTAATGTTTGCCTAACATTACAGTAATGCTATGTAGCTTGTAATACATATCTGCCTACAATACTGTACATTACACAATATCCCACAATGCAAAACATACTTGCACAGTGGCCCAACCTTCCACATGTTATTCTCTGTAATACACCCATACATATGGCTACAGTTACAATATATCAACATATACTATCCCCTGTTATAGTACATACTTGTTGGACCAGCACTGCGACTGACGTCGGCGAGGAGTATTTCTGTTCAAAGCCCTTATATAGCATCCCTTGTGGTGTATGCGGTGTTTGCCTTGTGACCTTCAGTAGTACACACAAATACTACAAGCGTTACTATGCTCAACAATACATCACTACAAGATAACTGTTTCCACTATATGGATTGCGTGCACTTTAAATACTACAGAATAGCACTGCATAAACAGACATACTAACTGTTCTACATACCTTATTAGTAACCCAAGGTGTCGTTAACTGTTGATTCAATCCTTTTCGGTTTGTGTTTTAATGTTCTTTGTAACGTTCCGTTGGTATATACGGATGGTTTGAATGTGTGATAACACATCCTTTTCTAGTTGCATATCGGTAACATGTGGTATCCTGTCCACCAATTGCTGTTCCAAAGTAGTTAACTGGATGCACACATCAGCTGTGCAGCTACTCCATTAGCCGATACCATAGCAACAGTGGTGTATAAATGAGTACTCCTTTTGGGCGTTGTCCGTTTGCCTTACTTTCAAGGGAGACAGCCCAGATGTGTTATTGCAATATATTTCAACAGCTATATGGAGACACACAGAGATATTAGCTTCATGACTCCCATGGACTGTGTGTAATGGCTAGATGATTTAGTTCTACATGTGAGTACAGCGGTTATATTTTGGAACAGTGCTACTTATGCAGGGTTGGTTTGTACTTGATACTTCTGCAGATGTAAGTCTGGCAAGGATATTTGGCCAGCTCAAGGCCATATGGCTATGTATGAACTGTTATGTGGTGTAGTGTGCTCACCAGACATCCTTGATTTGGTGTACAAGTGTAGCATACTGTGCTGTTACTCACTAATTGCTAACACATCCCGGTGTACGCACAACCCTCTGAAACGGGATTAATGCAAACAAACCTTATTACATCAGCAGCTATTCCATTGTATAACAGCAGCTATTTCACATAGGGCCATGTTAGCGTGTCTCTGACAAGGTATGTTAAGGCTTCTGCAGATGTCGTACAGTGTGTGAATGATTTGTGATGTTACTACAGTTTGTATTGTAATATGTTTGGGTGTGGGGGTGATGTTGCTGGGTGTGCTTAGCAGATGAAGGTGTGTAGGAACTGCTTTTATACATAATCACTATGTGCGTGAGGGTTCCTTCCCTATTTGAACACCTAATCTTTTGTGGACTAATACAATGGTAATTGCAGGCTGATTCATTAAGGCACTGTTATGTGGTTCCTGTATAGCATGCAGGTGATGTTAGTCCTTGAATCCCTTCGGTAACACATCTGAATGTAATAATGTGTTGCTACATGATAGCTGTGTATTTCTGTCATAGGTATTTGCAGTCATCGTAGTTGTGTTGGTGACTGACCCTCTTTGGCTAGGATTGCCACCTTTTCATATGGCCATAGTGGGTCCTTTTCAGGACACACATCTGATCTTACAGGCAGACACAAACTCACGGTCAGTACAAGGGATAGAACTTTCATTTCTTGCCTAATTATAAGCTTATTCTTGCAGCAGTTTAGTTGCTTATCCTGTTTCCTGTACCATGTAGGTATTTTAGATACAGAAATAACTATTGTATGCAACTATTACAGTACATATTTTTTTATTTATTTTATTTTATTTCACATTTGTTGACCGGGAAAGTCCGACTGGATACATGTCCATTTTCAGCGGAGGCCCGGGGAGAAAAGCTCCACAGTGAATGAATATAATGCATTTAGATAATACATAGGACTCAGTAACAAAACAATACATAGAACTAAAGAACAAACAAAACAAATTAGTTTCCTATACTAGAAAATGGTACAAAGGAGATGTAGTAAAAAAATAAGTTGATCATAAACAATATCAGGGGTACAACATATTAATACTACTTCTAGCATGCTGATTCTCCATCTAGTCTAACCACTTCAGTTTAGATGAGAGAGAAAGAAGTAAGAGCGAAGGGGATGCATCTAGGGAAGTATCTATACTTGTGAGAGAGAGGATTAGTCAGGACTTGAGCATTGACAGAGCCAATATAACTTTAGATGTTGGTTTAACCTTTTTTTGAAAATGCATATGGGACATAATTATGTCCTACAATCCCAGGACATTTGCCACGTTTAATATATTTGGTCAGGACACAACCACCCAAAGAGGGAGTGTCCCTCGCAAAGTGGGACAGGTGGTAACACTATCATTGGCTCATGTCCATAGCACATATTTGTAATGGTGTATAGGCATATACTCTGTATCCTTTGTTCATAAAGGTTGGTAGTGGCGGAATGTGTGATTGCTATGGTCTATGTTATACACATATGTGAACACTTCAACCGCTATATACGGGAGACCTAAAGAATCCTGAAACCATAGTGTTCCGACGCACACAGTACCAGGACCAGACTCCATTATCCCACATTACCAACATCAACAGTAACTAGTGAAGGTAACACGAACATGGAACACACCCATGCACACACAGACACACTACTACCCAACACATCCAAACAAACCATCCTACACTACGTATGAGCAGGTGGCCAAGTCCCCCTACACCCCCCCATGTTAGTGTCTGCACCCCCCACACCACCCCTACTTTAATATTCTACATCCTAGGTCGCGCACACAGACACACAAAGCTAACCCACAACCACACATTACAGTCCCCCAAGAACACACACCACACACAGAACACACACTTACACACACTACAGCCCTAAGAAACACACGTACACACAGTAACCTACCCAAACCGCAACACCACAAGCACTAACTCTCCATTAACATTGTGAGATTACACCTCACGCATCTGGTGTTTCGGTACTGTGTTCTTTCAGACCTTAAGCCTCAGGATTACGCGCGTCAGTATGTAAAGCAGTCGGTATGTGGTAGGTATCCCATTTATATGTACCTCCATGGTTATGTAGATGTTAACCTACATATATATATATGTATAGCCCCATATATCGACATATCTCTCTCTCTCTCCCTCTCTATATATATGATGATGATGTGTATATGCTGGTTTTTCCTATTTCAACACATTCCTACCTTTTGTGTTTTATCCTGTCAGTATACACGACTGCCATTGGTACATCTCAGGTAGCTTAGTGGTATGTTATTGTGATGAATGTGTACATGGTTGCATGTTCTAATCCTGGCAGTGATATCTTACCTCTCAGAGCAGGCACCGGTAGTGCAAGGGTGATTAACGCACATTTCAGCGGTTGTGTTCCACATGTTTATTATTCTGTGGAGAACTACCTATATATGCAAGCTGTGTTTAAGGTATACTATGTAAAATGTACACATCTGTGAAGATTCCTGTCAGGAATACTCCCCATTATTTGGAACTACACCCCTGATTACATTATACAAAACCAGTCACTGACACTCTGGGGAATCCTTGCAGAGTGGGTGGTGAACAGTAGCTACACCCCAGGGATCCCGCAAGTGGCTCTGCTCCACAGAGGGACAGTTAGTTGATCGATGGGGTGGTGACAGCAGACGCGTTTTGCCTATGCTTATGAGTGGCCTCGGCGCTTGGCCATCTACCTACCTATGTATCTATGAATCTGTACATACAGTATGGACACATGATAGTTTACTGTTCAGGTATTGACTTAGCTTGTGCCAATGGTGGTTGTGTGTACAATAGTTGAGGGCTACCTATGTAGGATGCACACAGCAGACCACCTATACATGACAATTTACAGGTGGTCGTGTGTGTGTGTGTGCCATCCATGTTTGCTGTGTGTGCAGGTGGGAAAGGGTGTTAGTCCATGAGTGCCTACACTATCACTGTGTGTGCTATACATTCCCTCTTTGCCAAGGCATGGGCATACTGGGCACGCCTCCATCTGCCTACTGGGGCTAGCACAGGGTGTTCGTGGTCTGAGTCCCCCTGTGCCTGTGGGTCCCTTGGCAATGGTGGTGGGCTGTGAGCGCCTTCATCATTCTGTCCCTGCTGCAGCTGTTTCCGCAGGATCATATTGTGTAGCATGGCACATACTATAAAGATCTGGGCACACGTTCCTGGAGAGTACTGCAAGGCTCCACCAGATATGTCCAAGCAACGGAACTGTGATTTCAGCATCCCAAACATCTGCTCTGTGATGATTCTGGTTTCTGCGCATTCTTCATTATGGCGTTCTTGCATGGTTTTGTGTGCATTTCTGATGGGAGTCATCATCCACGGTTCCAGTGCATAGCCAGCATCCCCCACCAGGTGGCCATATGGAATGTCCCCCCTGGCAAATACCTGATACAGCTGTGAGGCATGCCAGATGTGAGAGTCGTGACAGCTTCCAGGACTGCCAGCACACACACATCCATGATAATGCCCTGGGCATTGCACATGACCTGGCAGTTGATGGAGGGGAATTCCTTGCTGTTTATGTAATGCCTACCCTGCTCACTGGATGGTAACTTGATGCGTATGTGCATGCAGTCTATTGCACCCAGTACCTCCGGGTAGTCCGCCATACTGTGGAAGAGACGCATATTGCTGGCCAACTCCTCCTGAGTTCGGGGGAAGTATATGTGCTCATTGGCATGTGGTAACATGGCATCCAGGAACTGGTGGAGTACCCTGGATGCTGATGCCTGTGAGATCCCCATGATATTCCCAGTTGGCCTTTGGAAGGTACCTGTGGCTTGTATTCTCAAGCTTACACATACCTTTGTGTTCACTGGGATGGGTTCCCCTCTGTTACTTCTGGCTCTGAGGCATGGTTGGCACATCTTAACAAGTTGCTGTATGATGTCCCTGACCACCCTGTAATGCTCTACTGTCTTCAGATCATGTATCCCCTGGTAGGTTACCCTGGGTCTGAGCACTCGTCTCCTCCTCCAGTGCCTGAGATGGTTGTCAGCATCATCCTCCACACCACCGTCAGTCTCCAACACATGCTGGAGAATCATAGCTATGGCAGCCCCTAACATATACATATTAAAAGTTCCCAGTCTGTATACACCAATGGTGCAGAGTGTCTGGGAATACACAAGTGTGTGTGTGGGACTTTCACACCTTATACTATTGTGCAATGGATGATGCTGGTGTAATTAGGTGTGTATGTGCAATTCCAGCTGCAGGGTATCTTAATTATTGGTTTTACAGCAGGTACTGCTATTGTGGGGCCTTTGGTGTTGACTTACGCTGGTCTGCAGTGATTCATCTATTGCCCTTTACTTCTATTTTCAACCCGATTCACCTCCTACTGTCAGGCATGCATTCAGCTGCCGCCTTTCTTGTTTTGTGCTTCCACAACCCAGGATTGTGTTAGGAAATGTGTTATGTGGCTGATCTACTGCAAGTTTGCTTTGTTCTGCTGCGACAGTTCTCTTTTCTTTGCTGTACGGCACCTCCCCTTTCCTGTTCTGCAGGTAGCTGCTAGCAGCCTTGTTAGCTGTTGTCTATGGCCCACTGTGGGTTTCTAGGTGTTAATTACTCATTTGTACTCCAATTACCATGCTGCGGCATTGCCTTATTGTCTTCCCATATCCTTCCTGTTTCAGCTGTGGTGCGCACCCCGCACATCCATTTACCAGGTTTTGTGCGTGTTTTCATCCATATTCACATGAACTTTCGGTTACCTTGTGTGCTCTCAGCTAAGCAAAGCTATGGGCACTTCCACACCCCTATCCTGCGGCTTTGCTTAGCAACATGCAACATGGACTAGCAATGATCCAATGTGCTTACAGCTATGGTGGCTCGCCCCTCTTGATGTCATGTTTACCTACAGGCCACTCCTCAGTGTTGTAATGCTATGCCGTGTGGTACATCCTTACGCTGGCAGGGCATTTGTGATTCAGTATTACTTGACTCATTTGCATGGCATTGACTGCTAATTCCTAGTTACTGCATGGAACACTGTCACAGAACCTTAGCAACCCTTGTGCCATGGTTGTGGTGTAGCATGCGTGCCATTGACTATTATGGGGATATCATAAATTGCATTACATTACAGTTTTATGACATCTAAATATATTTTCCTTATGAGCCCATTTGCGTACTGATGCACTGCGGTTTTACTTACCATTGGTGTGGCCATGAAATTAAATGTTATTTTTATATGTTGTGCACGTTGTTTTATGCTGTTGGCTATATATTTAGCCAATGGCATATATTAACATTATAATACATAAGTTTGGTCCACTTTCATGGCTCCAATTTTATGTTTGACAAAATGTAAACCATTTTTTTTGGTTTACATTTCTACATGCTTACGCTACGCCTGCACAACTTCATGAATCGCTATATACCTTCATTTGCATGCTACACTGCTGTGCATGGGGTAATTAGCATACATGCGCCGGGAGCTGTGCAGCTCTGGTGTACGCTGGTAGTGCATGTGGAAACAGCTCTTACCTGAATCGCTCGATGGCCATATTTGGCGCTAGATCGCCAACGCTACTCCGGCACATGCTTCATGAATCCCAGGGTTTATAGCCAATGATTGTGGATATATGAACCAAGATCAGTGGGCTATGCGAAAGGGACACTTTGGAGTTGATTTGTGAAAACAAGCCCTCTAGAAGAAAATAACTATTCAATCAGTTCAGAAACCCTGCTTATACCACACAGCTGTTGGATGTTACAGGTAATGTACTTTTTATGTCAGGAGGACTCTTAGTGAGGGTTTGCATAGGGGGTGAGGGTTGGCATAACGGTTAAGGTGTTTACCTCATATACAAGAAATACAGACTTTGATTCTTACCAAAAGAAATTTACTAGGCTTACAATGGCCCATAATAACAATTAACCTAGTAATTACCTATGAACCTATACACTGCTAAGAATTATTGATGTCATCCATTTTATTTGATGTAATTATTGGTGGAAAAAGGAATTAGAGTTTGTATTTAGTGTAATTCTTGTTGCAGTATTTTGTTTCCGGTCATACATTTTTTTCTGTTCTACTTTGCCAGATTTTAATTCACATAGTCTGGCTAGTTATTTCTATATGCAGTTAAGATTCTCCACATTCTGAAATTATTTATACGTTCATTCTACTTTTTTGAATATATTATGGTAGGTCACTTCCTTTTGGTAACTGGATTTTGTTTCAAGCTGCTATCAATTCTGTGCGACGTTTTCAAACATCTTTATTGAATCACTTGTGACAAACAAACTTACATTTATATAGAAGTAATCAAACCATATTAACAAGTTCACATTTATAAACATAACCACATATATTGTTATATGTCCTATAATCTAGGCAACATTATAAAAAATATTCACTTCCCGCCTTCTCCTAAACCTCTTTCCTCCTTCAAAACATTTCTCTGCATGTATTGTCCCCATAGTTTCCATTTTTGCTATGTTATTTACTCCAACCCTTTTAACCTCACCGCCTGTTCTTCTACTCCTGTTACAATATTCACTGCTTCAAGTACATGTGGTTTAGATTCTGATTTCCATTTTCAAGTAGGTGCTTTTTGGGAAGCCACCAAAATTAAACTTAACAGGGCCTTACTATGTCTAGGCAATTTAGATCCTGTATTCCAGCTCAAAAAACAATTTCCTTAGTTATTTGTCTTCCAGAATTCCCAATAGAGCACTCTGCAGGGAATTTATAAAATCTGGCAACTCATTACACTCCCATAATATAAGTTCACGGTTACCTCTTCCCTCTTACCATCACACTTGCAACAATTGCCATCTACCTGAGAAAAATTCTTTTGCATCTGCTTGAGGTTTAAAATTATCTATGCAAACACTTCCAGGCAAAAATCCTAAATCGCCTACTTTGTCACATACTTGTGAGCCATACTTATGTCCTTCCATTGTTTATTTGGGAATTGCATATCTAATCTCTCTTCCCATTTTTTTCTGACCTCTTCTGATTGATTCCTATATTCTGTGTAACTTTTAATAAGGATTAGTTGGTGACCTTTTGTGTGGTTATGCAGACGTTCATTTGTGAATGTCTTCCTATACATAACCATGTATTTTTGTGCATCCATGTGCATATAGATTTGTATTGTGTACGTATACATAAATACATTTTTGTGCATTTGTCTATATACACACACTTGTATTTTTTGATTGAGTGTACTTGTTTGTAATTTTAGAGTAGTCCTATATTGTTTGAGGACACTGGACTACCTGTAAGTTTGTGATAATATTGGTATTCATAATCCATTGATTTATAGTGAGGTGTTAAAAACAGCTAGGGACCTTAATATAAAATTGCCAGTTATACTGTGGCCCATTAAGCCTACACAGGCATAGATCCAGTCCTAACAGATCTACAACTATTACTTTGGGGATAATTTAAGTTATAACGTTATGTTACATTCTAAAGACATGCTTCTGGAGCATTTCTCCCCGGGCCTCTGCTTAAAACAGGATTTGTGGAACCTAGTCGGACTTTCCCGGTCAACAAATGTTAAATAAAAATAAATAAAATAACTCTGGGGAAAGCTGAGGAGGAGTGCTCCAAAACTGCAGTGCAAACAGAAACAGTTAACTAAGCAGTTAAATAATTACTTAACTATACACAAACACACAGTTTTTCCTCTGCAGTCACTTTGAGAACATGTTTTCAGGCAAGATAACAAGGATGACAGTGTGATACTAGAAAAAGAGGGTGCAGGCATAATAAAAAATGAATAAAGCCAAACACTTGTGGTCGACTAACAAGGATATGGAAGCTGGAAAAAAGATTTAAAATCTGAGAATAGTCCTAAAACAAAAGATGCAGACTATTGACAAAGCACTAAGATATTAACAAACACACCCCATGCTGGCACATACTGGGTCCCCAGGGAATAATAACTATTTAGCCAATTGCTGAAGCCAGTCATCTTTCTCTGTACCTAAGCATCATTTTGGTGAATGAAAGATTCCACTTGGGACCAATCTTTCCTGATCAGTGGCATGCATGGAGGGTATAGTCATATCTCTCTGCACATCCCTAAGTATTCTGCAAGTCATTTTTCCCACATAGACAACCACCATGTCATAGTCATATTTATAAAAGTGAAAGGGTTTAAAAGTCCTTGAGATGTCAGAGATCCTGCCATCTGAAAAACATGTTTTTATGCGGGCACGCACACACACACAAATATATAAAGCAGTGGAGATACCATTCTTAATGGTGCAAGAAGAAGAAATGCAGGTTCTACCAAGTAGCCACAAATCACTACACATCAATACCTTAAAAGTTTCTGAATTTCACCCATGTTCCAATTTCTACTACAGAAAAAGTCAGCTAACTTAAACCTGCATGTGTCTATATGCAACTATACAGAATATTATACTTTATTAGAAGTCCTCCTGATATTTTATGGAAGTAAAAATAACATTTCAATGAAGAATGCTTGAACTGCTGGATAAAACACCCAAATGTACTTTGCTTATGCTACCTGAAGCAGTGTTAACCAATGTTAAAGGAAACATGGAGACAGCTTTGTGGACAGAACTAGGTCTTTGGTATAACAATTTTTTAAACAAGTGTCTTTTTTAATTCAACTCTGTAAGCCATTCTCCTCCAGCAGGAGTCAATGCATTGTGTGTGTGTGTGTGTAGGGGGTTGCCATGTGTTGCATAAATGCAGCTATTATTTATGTATTCATTCATCTGATCACAGTCAGACATTTGGAGTATACATAATAAAGTGGCTATAACTGGTGTGTGTGTGTGTGTGTGTGCCTGTTAAAATGAATAATATGGCCATTTTTTAATTTATTACAATTAGAAATCTTAGGTGTACACTGTCAACAAACTTCTATAATTGCTTAGTATGGAAGGGGGCTATCATTAGTCTGGCTTTTTAAAAGTAGTGTGCATTTGTGCTGGAATGCTTTACTATGGTCATTTATTTGTAATCATTTTCAGACTTCTGATGTGTCCAAACAGTGGTTGTAATTGATGGATATAAAGGTCATGAATGATTAAAAGTAACTTAACCATACTGTTTGATTGGAGCTAAATAGTAACTGATCTGTATTAATAGAAGCAGTGTCACACAGTACATTGCATTTCCTAAAACAATATGAACTGATCCCCATCATAGGTTACATATGTTTGCGTATGTGCATACATGTATGTGCTTAGTTGGGTGTAATAAATTGAACACATTTTCTTTTGCCTTCCATCACAAACATCAGCACTGTACATATTAAATGGGTATCTTTGGCTAACTAGACAGGATGTGAGAAATCAAGAAATCAGTGACACAGCGGCACTGCAAATAGCATTACCATCTCACAGTACTTGACACTCCAGTTCAGTTTTCACTACATCAGTATGGCTCTGGTTTTCTCCAGCATCCCAAAGATGTACCATAGATGAATTGGATTTCCACCACTTTGCTTGTAAGTTGAAGTACGCTGTGTGTTTGGTCTGTGTGTGTTTCTTATGAAGTAAGACAATGTGTAATGCCTTGGACAAGTCTAAGAATACTGCTGACATTAAAATTGCAGTGTTCCGACTCCAATCTGTTGTTATTGTTTTCATTTTCTTAACATCATTAACCAGGTATTTGCCCATTCTATTTTTATTAGACTTTTTATACAATTTGTAGCTATTGGATATTTGTATATGCCAGAACTCTTCTTTCCCTGAACACCACTGAAAATGAGCCACAACCCAGATGTCCTTTCTAACATTACAACATAAATGATGAAAGAGACAAACAAATGAACGAACAGGCAAACAAACGCACAAAAACTCACACAAAATGGAAAGTCTGTGGTTTAATACCTGAAGAGTTAGTCTTTGTCATAAAATAATTGTGTTGCCATTAATATAGGCACAGTACAATTTTTTTTAAATTTTATTATTCAGTAACTTTAGTATGGATTCTACAGAGGAAAAACTAACACTTATGTTTGAGGAAATATACCAGATTTCAATACTTCAATGTGGCTATCATTAAACACCAGATGGAAGTCTCAAAAATCTGTACCCTCTTACAAGCACATTTAAAGTACATAGCCTGGAACATTCCAAATAGAGCATTCTTTGCCAAATCAAATAAAAATATTTTACTCCTGGAATGGCAGAAACCACTTTAATTATATGAAGTAAATAATGTTCTCGTTATAGATGTATTAAGATCTCATGGATCTATACAATTATGAATTTAATCAGGTTTTACATCAGTAAGTATGCTGTTAATGCAGCCGCTAAGCTATGCCTCTTTTCTTAAATCTCAACAGTTTTCATGTGGTTTCAAATCCTTTTTGATTCTGCTCTGCAAAGCTTCTGGAATGTTACTTGGAACACATACTGCAAAATGCACTTCTGGTAAAGTTTCAGTATATGAGTGAATATGATACAATTTGGTAAACAGCAAAAGTGAGTAACTAAATCTCTGCACTATTAAAGCAAATTAGGCTGAATGTTTCCTGATCAGTAATATAAAAATATGTTCACACGGACATTTTTGCCATATCAAGTCTACAAGTCAAATGTTAAATTAATAGCACATTCAGATTATCAGTTACCAGCAACTGAATGCTGTATTTCTAATTCTCATATTCATGGATAGACACTTTTCTGACCCTCTGGTTTCTACACAAATATTAGAATAAGTGAACTATGAAATGGTTTGGATTGCTCCCTTTTAGATACAGTTCTTTGAAAGAATAAACATTACATTACACTCTGCAACCATATCAAAAGTACAGACTGCACTATGATTAATTTTATGCTTTTCCTCTCTTGTGTTAGTCTTTTTCTGGTCTCTGCTTTTCTGTATTTTACCTTGTACATTATTCACTCTGTACACCTTCTCAGCACTTTACACTCAACCAATTTTCATAACTTTGTTCCAGTGCATGTAACTATTTTGAATGGGGAATTCCTTTTTTTTCATTTACACAATTTAACAACATGATCTCTTGTTCCACAGCTTTTAAATGTTTGATTAAATGTAGGGCATTTTATTTTATCATTTACCCACACCTCATGCAGAGCTTAACATAATCCCCATGCTTTCCATGACTTTCTCCATTCACTTTTACTATACTCGTTTATATCACAAGCCACTTTGCACACAACTTCTTAAATGTTTTAACTGTGACAAAGTAGTAACACTTGCATAAATAAATTATGTTAAATCCTGTTCTGTTCAGTAATCATTCCCTTCTTTAACCATTTCTGTTATGAAATATAACTTTCTGAAATTAATAATGTAACTCTCCCAGGTCCACAGACTCTGGCTCATTTCTTTAATTTAATTTTATTTATTTATTTTACATTTGTTGACCGGGCTAGTCTAACTGGATACATGTCCATTTTCAGTAGAGGCCCGGGGAGAAAAGCTCCAAGCATCTGCAGAGAGTAAATAATACAATATATAGTAATAGTCAAGTGGAATTACAGTACATTAGCTGCATTGTGCATTAGCTAGATAGGTAGAGAGTTAATTCAGTAACACATGCATCTACAGATTCAGTAGGTTATTGCACCCGCTTGAAGAACAGTTGAAAAGTATATGGTGGATTCCTTCTGAGCTCACAGTAACTTGAACTTCTCTCATCTAAGTAACATTTTCTGCTTTTTGATCTCACAACTCACACATACAGATTTTCAGGGCTTCTCTCCTTGCAACAGTCTGAAGCAAATGCCTGCTTTCTCTGAATTACCAGAAACTAGGGAAACCTGAGAAAATTTCTAATAGCTACTCAAAGGCTGGCTGGGATGGGATTAATAACTTCATTGTGCACTACACACTGATAGTGGTAAGCAGTACAAAACATGAAGAAACAAGAAAAGCTATAGCAGGGTAAAGAAAAGAAAAACAGAAGTAGCATGTAGAAAGAAGATACACTGACATTTCAAATGACACAGCACTGGCAATTCCAAGAAAGCACTTTAAATTGAATGGTAGCTAAACACATGTAAGGGACGCTTATTTCAGTTAAGGTACATAGAAGATGATGGAAAATTAATTGTGAAGCAGTAGAAGAAAATTGATCCATAGGTCAAATGGAAAAGAAGAGAATGCAAAAGTTGAAAAAGGAAGGCAAAACATGAAAAAAAAAAAACAAACCAAAGCAATTCATTATTCTGTATTTTTTTTTTTTGGGGGGGGGGGGTTGAAACCTGGATCGATGCAATACAGTAGTTTGATTATTGAACTCTACCTGTAGGCACTTTTATAAATCACATTTGTACTATCAAGAGTACTTTAGTCAAGTGATAAAGTAGCCTAGATTATATTCTCCAAGATCCTGAGCTCTGGCCACATGATCCGATTTTTATAAAGGAGGAGTGCATTGGACCTAAAGAAGCATGGCAGAGATAATGCAGATCAGCTAAAGGTGGAGTTGAGTGACACTGGAAAATGATTACCCGAGGAAACTGAAATAATCCAAGTTAGGACCTTCAAACAGCTCCAGTCAGGCTTGACAATGCTTTGTATGAACAGGAAAACAAGTTGCATGCCATCATAGAACTGACAGGAGAACTGCAGCAGACCAGCAGCAATAAAACAGCTGCCAAGCTAGAAGACTGTAGTTTGAGAAATAACATTAATATCACAGCTGTTTTTTCTTCTAAATAGCCAGTTACCTGGACAGGTGTGAGATCTACCAGCTTAATAATGGCTCCGTTGAGTAAATATCTAGATTGCTGTGTGATAAACAACCAGATAACTGGGAAGATGCACTCTAACAGCTGCAGCAAGGATGCTTAAAATGTCATAATCTTTCCAAGTCGGGAACATCTTCTCAGAAAAGGGCTGCTGTAAACTTTTAAGGGCCTGTGGCTGCTTAAAACTTGCACTGCAATTAATGTCACCATGATCTGGTACACACCAAGTACAAATGTCTTGTGGTGTCATCATGGAAATTTCAATGTTCCATAGTTAGGAACACTGCAGATACAGTCATTGTATCTCTTACTTGAGTTTTACTTTACCTAATATATTAGGTGCTCTTGATATAGCTCTCCTTTTAGTTTTCTTTACTCACATCTAATATTACCTGTAACAGTTCCTGGTACTACTAAACCCAATGTATGTAACTCTAAGACAGAATCCTTTTATTTCATCTCTGCTTGATCTCTGCACTTGTTACCAAATGTTAGGTAGTTATGAAGGACCTTTTTAAATTTTGCTTAACTCTTACTGTGACTGCATTATATAAACTTTTACACGTGTTTTTGTTATTTGCTAAAGCAATATTAATTAATTGGGCTGTCTATTACACAAAGGGATACAGTTCTGACTGCAACCCAGATAATCTGGTATCTACTAGTAATCTAGATGAAGATCCAGTGTGGGTGGGGACAGGAGTGAGCGGCTGAAGTAAGCTTTCCCTTTCAGATGGAATGCTGACATCCCTGTCCACAAACTTATAACTCATGGTTGAGGCTAATGGGATGTACAAGGGGCACATGATTGAGTCATGCACAAGCTAATACAGCAAACAGCACCTCACTCTGTACACAGGGATGGTGCTTGCATGGATGTATGTGCATATCAAGGATCTGTTGTTGCAGCCCCTGCATCAGTGGTACACACAGCAGCCAGCCAAATGAAGCAGTTATGCTAATGTGCAAAATCTACAGTGCAACACAGAAGTTGATGCTGTACATAGGGTTGTACCTTCCCTGTGACCAGATTTAGTAGATGGCTACCTGTTTGTCTGGTTTGTTGCCTTTATCAGGAAGCAGTCCTAGTCCAAGATGGCAAGCCTGATACCGTGACCTGGATTGAGTGGTTTTCTAAGGATGAAGTCAATCATCAGGGTGCTACAAGGGGTAAAAAGAACAGAACAAAACACAATGCTAATTCCTACTCAAAACATGTATGCTTGGAAGGTCTTCTCCACTGCACGCAAGATCCACCCAATAATATACAGCTAGTGATGTAGTCCATCACCGGTATGAACAACAGTGAGCTCAGAGATGAACCCTGATGCACACCCACTACTACTGGGAACCCTTCTAAGACTAAACACTGTTCATACTTGAGTCACTGGGTCTCTGTACAACTTGCAATAATTCTAAAACCACCGCAGGAATGCCGGAATCAACTTTCTTGGGACCCTGTAATATGCTTTCTCCACCTCTATGAATGCCCAGTTGGACTCTTTCCTCATTTCTACCTTCTTCTCAAGTATTTGTCTCACTGCAAATATTGGGTTGGTTGTGCTACATCCTGGCCTGAATCCAAGCTGCTCATTTCCCATCTTACTTTCTACTATTCTGCATATTTGTTTATCAGTCACCCTATCCAGAACTTTCATGCAGTGTGACAGGAGTCTGATACCTTGATACTGACCACAACTGTGAATGCCCCTTTGTTCTTGAACACTAGCACTGGTATGCTTATTCGCCTACCATCTGGAATAGGTCTTTCTCGTCATACTGCTATGAATACCCTCAGGAGCCATTTTTTCCCCCATCTCACCCAGCATCTTTATCATATCTGCTGTGATCTCATCTTAGCCTGCTGCTTTCCATGAATTCATTTTCCTTAGTGCTGTTCTTACATTTCTTACATCTTCTAGGAAATACTCTCCTCTTCTCTCACCATAGACTGTGTCTGGGGCAGTACAGCTTCTGTGTGTGTGTTTTTTTTCATTCAGAAGCTGATGAATGTACTCCTTCCACCTGCCTTTGATGTCCTGAAGACTGGTGAGTAGGTTGTTGCTGGAATCCCTTATGAAGAGTGTCTGACTGTCTTTATCTTTCTATCTTTGCCTCTCAACTTGATAGATTTATTTATTTATTTTATTTTTATTTTACATTTGTTGACCGGGCTAGTCTAACTGGAATTAGATCCATTTTCAGTAGAGGCCCGGGGAGAAAAGCTCCAGCACAGTTAATATTATACAGTAAAAAATAATAAGTTCAGAGTAGTAAAATAGTTCTAAGCAGTTACAGCCATATACAGGCACACTATATGACTGTAATAATTGTCACAAATTCAAAGAATTATAATGATAATTAAAAAAGGGTCTAAACAGATTACATAGATACAGATAAGGTACAGTTGTCATTTCAAGCATACTTAGCTCATGCTGAGGTGATATGGAATGCAATAGAAATAAGAATAAATTAGTAGTTTTCAAGTGGAAACAGGATAAAGAGTATATACTGTTGATAAATTATATAAATGTATCATATGATACAGTGAGATGAAGATATATAGGAAGCAGCAAGAGTATGTAAGTAGGTGGAGTATACACTTGTTATGAGCAGAGAAGACATTTAGTCAGGGTTGGTACAAGGACAAAGCCAGTGAGAATTGAGAAATTGTTTTATTTTTAGTTTAAAGAGCCTAGTGGAGGTCAGAGATAGGAGTTCAGAGGGAAGTCTGTTCCAGTGTTTGCCTACGGAGTTAGAAAACAAGGAATCTCCAGCTGTGTTGTTGGATTTGTTGATAGTAATAAGTGGCTTATTAGAGGAGCGAAGGTTCTTAAGATTGTTGTAGGGGGTAATGAGGGTAGTCAGTATAGGTGTATAGGTGGGGTAGTGCAAGCTCTTATGGATAATAGTGAGTTGTTGAGATAGTATCTGGTTATGAAACTCTAGCCATCCTAGTTGTTTTAGGTTGTTGCAGTGATGTGTTTTGAAAGGAGATCCTGTGGCAAATCTAGCAATGGAGTGATAGGCAGTAGCAAGTTTGTTTAGATTGTTTTTTGAGAGATTGGTGAATATAGGTGATGCATAGAGTAAGGTAGTGATTAAATGAGTTCTAGCTATAGCAATTTTGGTTGTAGGCATAAGGAAGGGTTTGATTCTGTAAAGGGATCCCAGTTTTTTATTTACTGTTTTTATAGTGATGTTAGTATGTGTGTTGAAGTTTAGATTATTATCTATGGTTATTCCAAGAAGTTTGGTAGTTGTGTCAGGAGATATGAGAGTCCCATTGTTGGATGTAAGAGTAAAGTGAAGAGGGGCAGACCTATGAGTAGGAGTAAAAACTAGGAGTTTGGTTTTTTTAGGGTTAAGTAGAAGGCAACGGTTTAAAAACCATTGTTCCACTGTATTAAATGCATTTTGTGTAAGGGAATGTAGCTTGGTAGCGGTATTAGCTGAGCAAATAATAGTGGAGTCATCTGCATATTGGATGCAGGTAGCATGTGGGATTGCTAGGTGGAGGTCATTAATAAAAATGGAGAATAACAATGGGCCTAAAATGGAGCCCTGGGGGACACCAAGGGAAATAGGGAGGTGAGAAGATAGGTTACCCTCCCATAGTACTGCTTGTTGTCTATTTTCTAAGTAGGATTTGAACCATTGTAAAGTAAGAGTATCAAGAGAAAGAGATTTAAGTATTTCAATAAGGAGTTGGTGATTAACCATATCAAAGGCCTTAGATAAATCAATGAAGACAGAAGAGGAAAGGGTTTTGTTATTACGGTTAGAATTTATACAGTCTGTGAAGGAGAGAAGGGCTGTGGTAGTGCTGTGGTTAGGTCTAAATCCATGTTGACAGTTGGCAAGTAAGTTATTATCAATTAGATGGGTGAGTACTTGCTTATGGACACATTTTTCCATTATTTGTGCCAGTGGAGAGAGTAAGGCTATTGGTCTACAGTTTGAGATGTCAGTGGAGTTACCACCTTTATGTAGGGGGATGATGTGTGAGATTTTCCAGATAGATGGGATATTTCCTTCGGTTACAGTACTGTTTATGAGTATAGAAATTGGGAGGGCTATGGCTTTGGCACCTTTTTGCAGGTATTCAGCAGGTAGATGGTCAGCAGAGGGGGTAGTAGGTTTCAGTTTTTCTAGAAGAGAGCAAATGAAGGATGTAGGAACAGTTTGTAGCTGAAATAATGGAATAGTGTAAGATGAAGAGGTGGTTAGATTAGGGGAAGTTGGAGATAATTGCTTGGCTAGTGTTTGAATGGTGTCTGTAAAGAAAGAATTAAAGGCATTGGCAGTATGTGTTGGGTTATCTTGGTTAGAGCCTTGTGGTGTAGGTGTAACAGTTTGGCCTGGGTGTAGGAGTTTGTTGATGCTGGACCAAAATTTTTGTGGATTTCTTTGGTTAGTTTGTTGTAGTTGGATATAAAAGTTTTTTTTGTCTAGCAGGATAGCTTTTTTAGTAGTATTTCTAAGTTGTCTAAAGGTTTGGTGGTCTGTTGAATTCCTGGAAGTGCGCCATTTTGCCCAAGATTTGTTTGAGGAGAATATTCTGTCTAGTTGCTTTGGTGAGCCATGGGGCAGGTTTAGTGTTACTTCTAATAGAGCGTACAGGGGCATGTTGGTCAAGGATGGATAAGAATGTGGAATTAAAGTAGTCAACTGCGTTATCTAGGGGGAGTGTTTTTAGTGGTGACCAATCACAGTGTTTGAGTTCTAGCTGGAAAAGTTCAGGGTTGAAGAATTTTTTAGTGCGGATTGTACAATATGTAGTAGGGTTAGGTATGTTAAATTTGTGTCTGATGATATAAGTGAGTAAGTGATCACTTAGGTCATCAGGGAGGGTTCCTGTTTTGTATGTGAGATGTGGAGAGTTTGTAAGAATCCAATCTAGTATACTTTCTTTGTTGTTGGATTTATTAATTCTTGTAGGGGAGGTAATAACTTAAGAGAAGCCATAAAGATTAATGTGGGTGGTGGGCTGAGGGGTACTGCAGGACTTCCAATCTATGTTAAAGTCCCCAAGTATTAAGGTTTCTTATGGAAGATTGATAGATATCCAGTTAAGAATGCTTTCAAGGGTATTAATGTTATTACCAGGGGGAAGGTAAACACAAGCAATGTTAATGGATTTGAATTTGTTGATTTGAAGTTTAGTTACAAGGATTTCTGAGTTATTAAATATAGGTAGATTTATGTTAGAAGAGGTGACTTGTAGATTATTTTTATAGAGGACTGCTACACCTCCTCCCTTTTTGTTAATACGGTCCATTCTCAGGATACTGTAGGCAGGTGGGGTAAGTTCATTGTCAGTAATGGATGGTTTTAGCCATGTTTCTGATAGACATAGGAAATCAAATTGGTAGAATTCTAATAGGGCATGAAGATGGGTAGTCTTGTTTTTAATGCTTCGAATGTTAAGATGTGCTATTGAAAGAGAGTTTGGAGGCTTAATAGGTTTATGTGCAAAAGTACTATTAGATGTGATTTGTACGGTGTCAGGAATATTGTTTGGGCCAGGATTAGGATGAATGTCACCATCTAGAAGGGATAAGTGGAGTATGTTATATGTGGAGTTGCTAACTTTAAGGAAATAAAAACAGAGTGTTTTTCTTGAATGGAGAGTACTATATTTTATATGGGTTAGTCTGTGATATTTGGCTTGCAGGTAGCAGGGACAAATTGTGGTGTTAATGCTATAAAGAGAGGTAGGTAGTAGTGGTGTGGAGGTGAGCCTGGAGGGCAATAGAAGGTTTGGGTGGAGTGGATGTTCATAAGAGGTTAATGTATAGATGGTTATTAGAGGAGGTAGGAGCAAAACAAATGCTATAAATTTTAGTTGAGGTCGATAGGAAATATTGGCCATGATGTAGGTATAAGATGGGAAGATAGGTAAGGGTATTTAGTAATTGCAGTTGGGTATTTGAAACTATAAGGGTGGGGTGGATATGTGATATAGTTAGGAGAGGTAATTGAGTAAGTTTGGAGAGGAGTGGTAATAAGGAGAACTATTTGATTGGTATAGGTAAAATAGGGGTGTGGTTAAGTGAGAAATATATTGAGGACCCCTGGGGGTGGGTGAGAATTGGGGGTAGGGAGGGGAGCGGACTGAGCCCGCAGGGCGAACGGAGCGGGTTGAGACAGTTGAGTGAGACAGTCGTGGTGAACAATCAGTGGAATTCTGATTGTGGAGGAGTGACTGCCGGGGTAAGTAGGTTTGAGATCTGTGTGGAAGAGTAGGATGTTGTATGAGTGAATTTTAAAGGCAGATAGTGGGAAAGTATAGCAGAACAGGTAATAGGTAGGGTCAGTTGTAAGAATGCTAAAAAGGAGTTTGAACAGAAGACAACCTTATGAGGATGAGGGGCATCAAGAGAGGAGCAGAATAGGAGGGTGCCACCTAGTGGGCAGTCAGGTTAATAACCACAGAGGTGAGGAAAGATTCAGGCAAGGCTATACTGAGGCTAGAGAGGCAATATATATGAAAGGGTTAATAATACTAGGAGTGTGAGAGGGATTATACGTAGTCTACTGGATTTAGGGGGGGGTGGCTGCTGGGTGTTCAGGCTGTGAGGCTTACAATAAATAACAGCAAGGATAAAAGCAGTGGCATTAATTAGCTATAAGCCAACTTACAAATTGCACAAATTCTCTTGTCACTTTTCGTGTGAGAACAGCAGATTACACTTGTAAAGTGATGTTACAGTTGGATGCTTGGGGTAGGTCCTTGGGTCCCTGGTTGAAAATAATCTCCTAGTGGAGGATAGGCAGGCTGAAGAGGTAAGAGCAGATTTGTATCAAAAGCATGAATAAGAGAGAAGGGGAGAAAGACAAGAAAGAGACAAAAAGCATTAGATGTCACACAGCAAAGTAGTTAGACAAAATACTAGTTACTCACTTAGAAGCAATCAAATCCATATCTATAAAGTTAGGAAGGACAAGAACATGATTTACTACAAACAGTTTACATCTAACAATTATGCTATAGCCTTGGTTTGGGTCAAAACACTGTTATAGGCAAGACGTTTGTGGTATTTCTTTGTGCAAAGAACACAGCAAGAATCAGATAGTCACATACAATAAACCAGTGCAAACAGTTGCAAAATGCGATATACCCTGATATCTTTGAGGCTGATTAAAGTAAGCTAAATTATATTGCAAGCCTTACGTCGTACTTCTTAACTGTTCTGGATAAAAGGGATACACCTAGTATTCAATTTAGAGTAAGATAGGTACATAAGCTATGCCGGTGTTTATATATGGTTTGGCGTCCTTCTGGGTAAGCACGAAGTAACAAAAACATTAAAATATTCTTAAATCCAGTCAATAGTATAAAACGCCAATATTTTTAAGTAGCGTGGGCAAACTAATTACAGGTTAGGGGAGTTTACTGTCTGGAGATAAAAAATATACCCGCCACGCACCACGTGTTAATGGTACTGCATAAAAGCAATCTAATTGTAAATGTGAAAGTAAGGATAAAACGCCACTATCATTGGAGTGGCTTTGGCCAAGATAACTGCAGATGTGATAAGGTAGTATCGGGAGAGATAAAACTCCCGCCACACACTGCGTGTTTGCAGGACTGGGTAAAAGTAATTTATTTCGTAATCCAAGTAAAAAGGATATAATTCCACAGACTGTTCGCAGCGTTGGCCAAGATATCAGGAGAGAACAACTCTCACCAGTATTCGCCAGTCCGAGTGAGGGGGATCAGATGGATAAATGACCTTGCTGTGGTCTAACTGGAGATCCACGCACTCAGAAGCGTAGCAGCTATTAGTAAAGCTTATACAATCCAGTATGCCATTCTGCGGACAAGAATTCTAGGCTAGGTAATGATTGTACCCTTCAGCGGTCAGGAGTTCTAGGCTACATATATTATTAATGACAAAACAGTAAGTGGAGATACACGCACTTAGAGGAATTTGCAACACTTTAGAGAGCCAATACAAAAAAACATATCCTTTAGCGGACAAGACTCCTAGGCTAGATTCATCATTCTTAACATGAAAAAACCAGTACAGCAGGTTCTCGATATGCAAAGTGTCCAAAGGGAAAAAACATTCTAGTGCAAACGCTACTACCGCTGAGATAGAAGCTTGAATATAACTACAGCGTTGCAGTAACTGTACAGTCTTTCAGCACATTCAGATTAGTACACAGATAGTATAAAGCCAAAAAACAGTGAAAGTTTACAAACTATTAAAAACAGTAACAAACACTTACATTTGATCAGCACAAAGGGGCATGAAGCACACAGCAGCCAAGGGGTATCCTAGCAAGTAAAGATGGCGCCGGGGAAGACAGGTGTTATATACAAGTTATTGGGAGGAAGTGAGGTAGGGAGGGGAGGGGAAGGTAGATACAGGTAGGAGAAGGCGGGATTAGAGTAGGGAGCAAGGATGTAAGTTCCAAAGTAATAAGAGTGGGGGTGGAGATAGGGGGGAAAGAACTATGAACAGACAGGGAAGTAGAGGTGATGTAAGGAATATTCCCTCGGTGAGGCAAAAAAGATGTGTGCTGGGAATACGCTAGTTAAGGTAGGACAGTTGAGTGAGACAGTCGTGGTGAACAATCAGTGGAATTCTGATTGTGGAGGAGTGACTGCCGGGGTAAGTAGGTTTGAGATCTGTGTGGAAGAGTAGGATGTTGTATGAGTGAATTTTAAAGGCAGATAGTGGGAAAGTATAGCAGAACAGGTAATAGGTAGGGTCAGTTGTAAGAATGCTAAAAAGGAGTTTGAACAGAAGACAACCTTATGAGGATGAGGGGCATCAAGAGAGGAGCAGAATAGGAGGGTGCCACCTAGTGGGCAGTCAGGTTAATAACCACAGAGGTGAGGAAAGATTCAGGCAAGGCTATACTGAGGCTAGAGAGGCAATATATATGAAAGGGTTAATAATACTAGGAGTGTGAGAGGGATTATACGTAGTCTACTGGATTTAGGGGGGGGTGGCTGCTGGGTGTTCAGGCTGTGAGGCTTACAATAAATAACAGCAAGGATAAAAGCAGTGGCATGAATTAGCTATAAGCCAACTTACAAATTGCACAAATTCTCTTGTCACTTTTCGTGTGAGAACAGCAGATTACACTTGTAAAGTGATGTTACAGTTGGATGCTTGGGGTAGGTCCTTGGGTCCCTGGTGGAAAATAATCTCCTAGTGGAGGGTAGGCAGGCTGAAGAGGTGAGAGCAGATTTGTATCAAAAGCATGAATAAGAGAGAAGGGGAGAAAGACAAGAAAGAGACAAAAAGCATTAGATGTCACACAGCAAAGTAGTTAGACAAAATACTAGTTACTCACTTAGAATCAATCAAATCCATATCTATAAAGTTAGGAAGGACAAGAACATGATTTACTACAAACAGTTTACATCTAACAATTATGCTATAGCCTTGGTTTGGGTCAAAACACTGTTATAGGCAAGACGTTTGTGGTATTTCTTTGTGCAAAGAACACAGCAAGAATCAGATAGTCATATACAATAAACCAGTACAAACAGTTGCAAAATGCGATATACCCTGCTATCTTTGAGGCTGATTAAAGTAAGCTAAATTATATTGTAAGCCTTACGTCGTACTTCTTAACTGTTCTGGATAAAAGGGGTACACCTAGTATTCAATTTAGAGTAAGATAGGTACATAAGCTATGCCGGTGTTTATATAGGGTTTGGCGTCCTTCTGGGTAAGCACGAAGTAACAAAAACATTAAAATATTCTTAAATCCAGTCAATAGTATGAAACGCCAATATTTTTAAGTAGCGTGGGCAAACTAATTACAGGTTAGGGGAGTTTACCGTCTGGAGATAAAAAATATACCCACCACGCACCACGTGTTAATGGTACTGCATAAAAGCAATCTAATTGTAAATGTGAAAGTAAGGATAAAACGCCACTATCATTGGAGTGGCTTTGGCCAAGATAACTGCAGATGTGATAAGGTAGTATCGGGAGAGATAAAACTCCCGCCACACACTGCGTGTTTGCAGGACTGGGTAAAAGTAATTTATTTCATAATCCAAGTAAAAAGGATATAATTCCACAGACTGTTAGCGTTGGCCAAGATATCAGGAGAGAACAACTCTCACCAGTATTCGCCAGTCCGAGTGAGGGGGATCAGATGGATAAATGACCTTGCTGTGGTCTAACTGGAGATCCACGCACTCAGAAGCGTAGCAGCTATTAGTAAAGCTTATACAATCCAGTATGCCATTCTGCGGACAAGAATTCTAGGCTAGGTAATGATTGTACCCTTCAGCGGTCAGGGGCTCTAGGCTACATATATTATTAATGACAAAACAGTAAGTGGAGATACACGCACTTAGAGGAATTTGCAACACTTTAGAGAGCCAATACAAAAAACCATATCCTTTAGTGGACAAGACTCCTAGGCTAGATTCATCATTCTTAACATGAAAAAACCAGTACAGCAGGTTCTCGATATGCAAAGTGTCCAAAGGGAAAAAACATTCTAGTGCAAACGCTACTACCGCTGAGATAGAAGCTTGAATATAACTACAGCGTTGCAGTAACTGTACAGTCTTTCAGCACATTCAGATTAGTACACAGATAGTATAAAGCCAAAAAACAGTGAAAGTTTACAAACTATTAAAAACAGTAACAAACACTTACATTTGATCAGCACAAAGGGGCATGAAGCACACAGCAGCCAAGGGGTATCCTAGCAAGTAAAGATGGCGCCGGGGAAGACAGGTGTTATATACAAGTTATTGGGAGGAAGTGAGGTAGGGAGGGGAGGGGAAGGTAGATACAGGTAGGAGAAGGCGGATTAGAGTAGGGAGCAAGGATGTAAGTTCCAAAGTAATAAGAGTGGGGTGGAGATAGGGGGGAAAGAACTATGAACAGACAGGGAAGTAGAGGTGATGTAAGGAATATTCCCTCGGTGAGGCAAAAAAGATGTGTGCTGGGAATACGCTAGTTAAGGTAGGACAGTTGAGTGAGACAGTCGTGGTGAACAATCAGTGGAATTCTGATTGTGGAGGAGTGACTGCCGGGGTAAGTAGGTTTGAGATCTGTGTGGAAGAGTAGGATGTTGTATGAGTGAATTTTA
Organism: Protopterus annectens; assembly: GCF_019279795.1. Classification (NCBI taxonomy): domain Eukaryota; kingdom Metazoa; phylum Chordata; order Ceratodontiformes; family Protopteridae; genus Protopterus; species Protopterus annectens. The sequence continues at coordinate 1,617,646,482 of NC_056744.1, read as the reverse complement.
AAGGCAGATAGTGGGAAAGTATAGCAGAACAGGTAATAGGTAGGGTCAGTTGTAAGAATGCTAAAAAGGAGTTTGAACAGAAGACAACCTTATGAGGATGAGGGGCATCAAGAGAGGAGCAGAATAGGAGGGTGCCACCTAGTGGGCAGTCAGGTTAATAACCACAGAGGTGAGGAAAGATTCAGGCAAGGCTATACTGAGGCTAGAGAGGCAATATATATGAAAGGGTTAATAATACTAGGAGTGTGAGAGGGATTATACGTAGTCTACTGGATTTAGGGGGGGGGGGTGGCTGCTGGGTGTTCAGGCTGTGAGGCTTACAATAAATAACAGCAAGGATAAAAGCAGTGGCATGAATTAGCTATAAGCCAACTTACAAATTGCACAAATTCTCTTGTCACTTTTCGTGTGAGAACAGCAGATTACACTTGTAAAGTGATGTTACAGTTGGATGCTTGGGGTAGGTCCTTGGGTCCCTGGTTGAAAATAATCTCCTAGTGGAGGATAGGCAGGAAATTGCACAAATTCTCTTGTCACTTTTCGTGTGAGAACAGCAGATTACACTTGTAAAGTGATGTTACAGTTGGATGCTTGGGGTAGGTCCTTGGGTCCCTGGTTGAAAATAATCTCCTAGTGGAGGATAGGCAGGAAATTGCACAAATTCTCGTCACTTTTCGTGTGAGAACAGCAGATTACACTTGTAAAGTGATGTTACAGTTGGATGCTTGGGGTGTGTGTCATTTCCTGTGTGTCATCCACTGAGACACTTCCCAGAAGTTGGTAGAGTGCCTCTGATGCCTTGTTCTTTGCTACTGCAACTCTTCTGTTAACCTCTTTGTTAGCCAACCACTATTCCTTCCTAGCCTGGTCTGTCTTTTCTGTCTCCCACATTTTCTTGCACTCCTTTCTTTTGATGACATCCTGGACTTCTATATTTCACCATCAATTTTTCTTATGTACATTATTTCCATACTTGGTGTAAGATTTGATAATGCCATACTTACCATAATTAGCTGGAAACACTGTATACAATGAGACTGAGAAATGTGAAAGTCTTAATTACCCAAGCTCGTGCTGAAGAGGTGTCAGTCTCTCCCTTATGGACCAAGTCTTGTGCACTTTTTAGAATGAATTCTCCAAACATTGTAGTTAATTTAATAAGGTTTTATTAGATGTTCCCAACATACAAATACTGTTTTCATTAACAGTACTGATAATTCAAATTACTGCACTTCATATTCTGATTGTCCTGAACAATGTAAACTGAGTGTCTAGATGACCTGTTTTCTGTACTCAGGTTAGAGTGTTTGTCATCTTTAGTCTAGTAAATTTCCTTATTTGCTTTTTTTAACCTTTCTTTCCATACTGATTGGCTTCATTTAAAAATCCAATCTCCAAAGACTTGCTATTGACTGCAATTACCATTGACCTTTTAAACCCTGATAGTGTGAAAACTACTTGAGTCCTCTGGCAGAGGTCTGTTTGAAATTGAAACTGAAATTCCTGTATTAAGTAACACATTGTGCCACAATTTCTTTTTCATGAGTAATGAAATGTATGGTCTGCCATCCTTTTCAACCTGAAGTAAAGTCAAATACACCAACTAATTTGGTGCTGAGCTATTATAACCTTTATACATATTCAGAAAATCTGGTATGTTACTGGCAACATTAACCTGAGCTACAGCATACTTTGATTATCCTTTGGGCTCAAACTTTGTACACTACTTATGCCATTTGCCCAGTTATTAACCACAGTGGGCTGCCTTGTATTTAAAAAGCTAACAGTATTTAAATCAGTAACCTGTAACTTTTTTGGAAACAACTAGAACTAAGTCATTAATACCAGATTTTACACGCTTGTGTTTTTATGTCCAGTATTTAGGACACTTTTTTTACATACAAAAAAAAAATAAATAAAAAAAAAAACATTTAACTGCTGGGACTGGTGAAGTCTGTTTTACTGCTGCAATATCGGTATTTACAGGAAAATTTTTCATTACTGGCATCTGATGCTTGCAAAAATCTGTTTTTGTCTCACCACGAAATGGACAGCTTTTCCTAAGGTCTTGGCTGTAGCAATTGCATTTAATTTGATAGCTGTATCAAGTTTTTGAACTTATTTTAAATAACACTGTGCATTTATGCACCTATATACAGTCAATTTTAACTGTTGAACTTTTTACATTTTGTCTCATGACCCTTAGATTTTAACATACTGTTCAGAGAGTGAAACTCCACCCACTGTCTCACCATAATCGTTTTTTTTTTTTAGCTGGCATCATTTAACTTTCCATTAGTAATGAATGCTGCAAGAATGTGCTATTACTGTCTACAATTATTTTGGATAAATAGTATACTATAATGCATTAAATGGATAGTACTGTGCTTAATTCAGCTAGCTGTAATCTGAGCTGATATGCTTGACAAACTGCCATTTCCATATAAAACATATACAATCTTAAATTGATTACATATTTTACTCTTTTATATATACGATCTGAATTTTTAACTGTGCTGTCACTTTTACAATGTCACAGTGACTTTAAACTTTACACTTTGTAAACTAGCAAACATTGTTTTGTCTCTGTCTGTATTACAATATTGTTTATGCATTGCAGCACTTTAATACAAACCTTTTAAACAAAACAATAATAAAAAAATTAATTTGCCAACTGTAACTGCAAACCCTTTACTCTGCTAATTAATTTGACTGTTAGTGCTGATATACCTTACAAGACAGAGGTATATGGTTACCCTTTATTCCTAACAGACCACACCCAATATGTCTTTGAGCACTTCAGCTGTGTCCGCTGAACAGGAATTTATTCCATTTTTAACCTATAAAACTGCATGTTTCTGTTATAACCAATTCTTTAAAATCTGTACATTTGCACACATCTCTTTACTGAAGTCGAAACCAGTATCTACAGAGCTGTTATGCTTTGAACTGTTAGCTGCTGTAATATTTGACCTTTTAAATTCTGACAAGACTGCACTTGTCTTTAAATATCTGTGTGTAACTGAAGTTAATTTGTCTATAAACAATGAAATATTTATTTTAACCTTAAATGACATATTAATGCTCTGATCTGTAAAGATAGCTATGGACTGCATTTTTGTTACTTAGCACTGCAGTCTGCTCTTTAGTTTGTCTGAAATATACTTTATTTAAATATGCACTGATTCCTTTTATCTCTGTGAAGTGCAAACATTGCAATAGATAAAGTAATGTGAACTGGAGACATTGCTTGCATGTTATGTATGTTGACATTTGTATGTTGAATACTGCAACATACTGCTGTATTATGAACTGTATGCATTACCTTCTGAACATCTGTACATGAAACTGCACTACAACTGAAATTATTATGTTGAATTGCATGTGCTGAAGCATGTACGTTTAAACTGGAGACCATATTGACTTCTGAGTCATTAGCCTGCTTCTGTGATTTAAACCTTTTGCGTTTAGACATATTTAACATTTTTGAACTAATAACCTTTAAGAGAACATTTTTAAACTTAAAACAAACATTTACTGACATTTTAAACTGTAGCAGTGTTACTTGACATGTTTACATGCAAATAATTCTAATTAATTAAACTTTTTTAACTGTTAACTAAAAGGTGCCTCTAAAGTCTTACATAACTATGTTTTTGGAAGAAATGTGAGCCATTGCCTGTAGCTTATTAACCTTTTACTTGCTTCTTGACTGTGTGACATCACTCTGGAAACACGAAAGTCTGTGGAGATAATGTCTTTTATGTTCTGAAGGAACACTGATTTGATTTAATACTGGTCTGCTGAAGTTGTGTGAGGCTTTTCTGAAGTAAACACTGGTGCTGTGACATTTAATGCTGTCTTACTGAGAAACTGTCATGCTGTAATTTTCAGCTTATTCTGTATAGAGTTTACAGCTCTATTTATGGAAAAACACTGGTTTGCTGCTGAAAAGTCTTACGAAACAGTTGCTGTCACTATAAACTCTTAATGAAACCTTGAAATTGCAGTAAAACCATACTTGAAAAAAATACTTACTGCAGCTGTTTTTGTTAAAGTTTGATAGAACACACGTAGTTGAATAAAACACTGCTATTCTGTAGATTTCTGTAGAACACAGTGTAATCAAGTCTAGAAATGAACAATACCTTCAATGAAAGGGTAGTCTGCTCTCCTGAGTGCTTGAAAAAATACTTCTGCTGTATAAACAGTCACTATGAACTTAAGAAAACATGCTTATACTGAAAACTGGATGTGAAAGGGTTCAGCTGCTTGCTGGGTTGTGAGAAGTATATATATATATATATATATATATATATATATATATATATATATATATATATCTCCCCAGACAGCAGGTCATGTTAGGCACCACTGTTGTTGTGTCTTTCAGCTTTTCCCAGTTAGGGGTCGCCACAGCGGAACTCCGGTCCTCTAATGATTGGTAGTTGATTTTTATGTGCTGCATTACCAGCCCTAATGCACAACCTTCAATGAAGGTACGCCCATTCATGCATGTCTCCACGCAGAAGATGTAAGATTTGATAATGCTATACTGTACCGTAATTATCTGGAAACACTGTATACAATGAGACTGAGAAACAAAAGTCTTAATTACTCAAGCTCGTGCTGAATAGGTGTCAGTCTCTCCTTTATGGACCAAGTCTTCTGCACTTTTCAGAATGAATCCTCCAAACACTGTGGTTCATTTAATAAAGTTTTATTAGATGTTCACAACATCTGAATACTGTTTTCATTAACAGTGCTGATAAACAATTCAAATTACTGCACTTCATATTCTGCTTGTCCTGAACAACCTAAAGTGACAGTCTCTAGATGACCTGTTTTCTGTACTTGGGCTTGAGTGCTTGTCATCTTCTCTGAAGTAATAGGTCAAACAAACTTACTAACCTTAACTGCCCTGCTATCCTGAACACAGCACATTATATTGCTTTAGTCTAGTATATTTCCTTATTTACTTTTTTGAACCTTAGTCTCAGGCTTTGTATGTGCTTCGTTAAGGAACATTCTGTAGCTGATCTTTTCCTTGAGAAAAGAACATTCTGTCTGCACACTTTATGCTTATCTTTTCCTCTTTAATAAACAGTCTTCCATGCTTGGCCAGCAAGGTTATTTTCCTTTCTGCTCAACTGTTTTTTAGGCATAATTAAAACACAATTTATTTTACCCTTTAGCCTGTCTAATGTCTAATAACTGGAAATCCCTAATCTAACACCTGGCTTGGCCGCATATTTGTTCTATAGTCCTCACACATGCTGTTTTGACGTGCTGCATTTCTTCTTCAGCTCCACCCATTTCATCTTCTTCATGTGGTACTAGAACCCTGAGTAATTCCTTGAACTGTTTTTCACCAGTTAACTTCCATGTCTTCAGTCTGGTCTCTGTTGAGCTTAGAGCCTTCTCTGACTACTGGTTGCAAATGATTATAGCAACCAGTAGTTTATGCTGTGGGCCAACTGTTTCACTGGGGATGATGTTGCAATCACTGCTTCTACCCCAATGTCCTTTTCTTATCAGTAGGAAGTTTATATGAGTTCCGTTGTTGACCACTTGTGTGTGATCTTGTGACTGTTTGTTTTGATAACCATGTAATGGCCATCCAGAAGCCATATGCCACACAGAAGTCTAGAACAGCCTCTTCTTGATTTTTGTTACCCCACCCATCTGGACTCAGGCAGTCCTGTTATCCTGTTCTGTCTGTCCTATGTGCATTCAGGTTACCCATTATCAATACCAATTGCTGCTGTCCTGCTGTATCTAGTAGGTCTTGCAACTGCTGTCTATCTGGGGCATAGACTGAGATTATGAATACTGTTCTATCATTACACTGCAGACTGATTCCCATGAGGTTGTCACTAATTATGGTGGCATCCTTTACTGTCTTCTGAAGCCCCTCCCTCACCTCAATTCCCACACAATTTCTAGCCTGTCCTCCTCTTTCTGAGTAGTAGACTATGGATCCCAAGCCAAGTGGCCTTACTCCACTGCTCTTCTGACTTGTTTCCTGGATACATAGGATGTCCATTGCCCTTATCATATCATCCACTTCCAAGCCTCATCCTGTCAGTGAATCTACAATGTGGCAATTTTTATTTCATGTTTGGCAGGTTGATTGGTTTTACATCCAGCTTTTGCTCAACAGAGCTATCCCAGGTAACCCAAGCTGGGCAAGTGGACAATGGCCAACCAGTAACTTACTGACCCATGGCTGCTGGGTACACACTGGCCAATAAGAGCACATATACACTTTCCAACATTAGCATGGATCCTTGACGTAGGTCAGGTCCGCAACCCACTTATAACTGGCAAAATGAAATGCCCATTTTGTTGGCATTAATCAAAACAACCAGATCACCTAGTGCCATATTTTTATATTGTCTAGTGGCTAGCATCTGTGATCCACATTCTTCTATCTTGAGGATACTATGCCACAGCTGTTCTCCCTATAGGGAACAACATAGTGTCTGGGCCGCTCCCCCACCTCCATTCTTAGGTAAGTTTTAGACAAATGATCAGAGCATTTTTTTTTTGTTTGATTTGGAGATGGGAGAAACCCTGCAGAATCACAGGGAGAACATGCAAACTTCAAACAGGCATTGACCCCAGGTCAGACTTGAACCCTGTACCTTGTGAATGGGAGGCAAAGACCTTAACCATTATGTCAGCTGGTCCAAGCTAGTTAACAAAACCAAAAAATAAAACAAAGCAGAGATTACATCTGAAAGTACTTAAGTAGTGATTATTTTAATTTTCTGTAGTGTTCTTCTGTGGCTGTTGAGCTTTTCTGCTAGGGCTCTACTAAATAATTGGGTCTGCCAAGTAAATATACGGCCAAATAAATGGATACTAGCCCTTTACCTCATTCTAAGCCTGCTGCAAAATTACCCTGGCTATTGCCCTACCTAATTCTGCTTTCTACTTTGTTCACACTGCATGCTTACAGCCTATATTAAGTAATCAATGTCAGAAACACAAAGCAGTACCAGCTGAGACTCCTATGTAGTCATGTCCTTAAAAGGATGTTACTGTACCCAACATTTAAACCATGCAGATTCTACTCTGCAAAATCAGTGATTTTCTTACCTATGCAATTTACTGAAAACATTTCAGAAGTAAAACATGTTTGATGCAGGCATAAAAATGTTTTTGTTTTCTGACTAATTTCAGCTGACCTCCAAAAAAGCTGTGGCCCCTCATGGCACATTTTAATTCCAGCTGACCTCCAAAAAAGCCCTGGCCTGTTGTTCTGAGTCACTCTCACTAAATTATGACCTCCTTCCCCCACATACTATCACAAAAGAATTCCATTGTCTGTTTCTGTCTTCTCTCTCTCTCTCTCTTATATTCCAGAGGTTCTTTCTATGGTTTGTCTGTCTCTGCCCTCAGTATATCTGTTTCTCGTATCTCACTCTGCCAATTTTGCCTCTCTCTCAGTCTCTGCAATTTGTTCTCCTCTTTTGCTTTCTCTGGCATACATGTTTCTGGCCTCACTCTCCCTCCATCTGGTCTGTCTATCTCTGCCTCTTTTCTTGTAATGCAGCTGTTGCTCTCTCATGTTCTGCTCCATATGCTGGTCTCATAACAGCTCTCTCCCTCTCTGTGGTGTAACTACTTTTGTCACACACTCTGATGTGCGTTTCTCTGCCTAAAATGCTTCTGCCTTTCTCGCTCCCTCTTTGTGGGTTGTCTGCTGCTGTCACTCATTTTGCTTTCTGCGGTATGCCTGCTTCATCTCTCTCTTTCTGCTGTGTGTTTGTCTACCCCCTGTGGTATATCTGCCTGTGTGTGTACCTTCTCTTGTTGTGTGATATGTCTGCTGTTCTTCCCCTCTGTTGCGAGTAAGGCTCCTGAATAATTTGAAGTCTATATCTTTAAATGCCAGTGGGATAGCTGTGTTGTTATGCACACCTGCTTCTAGTGCATTCAGCATAACTAAACCACCCATTTATTTTATTATATAGATTGATGGCAAACACATAAGGTATTCCTAGACTTGGAGAAAGCATATGACAAGGTCCCAAGAAACCTGATTTGGGAATTAATGAGGTGGTTTGAAGTCCCAGAAATATTGGTAGAATTAGTGCATGCAATATATAAGGACCCACTTGCTTGCATATGAACAGCGTTCAGTCTCACAGAAGGGTTCCCACTCAAGAGTGGGTATGCAGTTCTGAGCCCACAGCTGTTCATACTGGTGATGGACTACTTTAGTAAACAGGGTGGAGGAGACAGATCAACAAAGTTGCTGTATGCAGATGATGTGGCATTACAGGCAGACACTGAACAAGAACTTCAGCAAAGGATAGGAGAATGGAATGCACAACTGAAGGCACATGGGATGAAACCAAGTACAGATAAGACAGTGGTAATGGCAAAAAAAATTGGGAAATCAGAAGAAGCTGGGAACTGAGATAGAAGGGAATATAGTGGAACAGGTTAACAATTTTAAGTATCTGGGAAGGATGGTTGAGGTGAAGGGAAGCCTGAATGACGAGGGCAAAGCTAGAATCAGAGGGGCTACAGCCAACTGGCATAGAGTGTCAGGTGTAGTATATGACAGGAGAATGCCAAAGAAGCTGAAAAGTAATGTATACAAAACAGTGGTGTGACCAGTACTACTATATGGTACAGAAACCTGGGCAGTAAACGCAGAGCAGATGGGAAAGCTAGAGGTGATGGAAATTAAGTGCCTGAGATGGGTGGTAGGGTGGGTACACACTATGGAACAGAAGAAGAAACAAGGACATAAGAGCAGAAGCCAAAGTAGCTCCAGTTGCAGAAAAGATCAAAGAGAACAGATTACTGTGGTTCGGGAACATGAGCAGAAAAGCAGACAATCTAGTGAAGAAGATTTGGGACAGACAGGAAGAAGGTAAGAGGAAATGAGGGCATCCAGTAAAGAGGTGGATGGATTGTGTGAGAGAAGATCTGCAATAGTCAGGCATGAGTGTAGAAGAAGGTAGAAGTGTGGCATTGAATCACGATAGATGACAGTTACCATGACACTGTGACCCCATGTAGAAAATGGGAAGAAGGGGGTTAATGATGATGATGACGAAAATGATGATATGGCAACCATGCAAGCCCACTGAGCAGACATTGTCCCTTTTCATGGTTAACACAGGATAACTGTCTGGTTAAGTGACTTGATCAGATTTATATAGTATGCAAATGGAAATGGAAAGAATCAAACTATGTACCTTGGGTTACATGAATGAGCTTATTACCTGCATACAGCTTTAATCTTATTCACTAACTGACACGTTATGGAAGTTCAACCACATCTATGTGTCAGTGGCTTGAAGCAGTACACTAGCCATTGGTGCTGGAAGATCAGAAAGCTATGAGCTCTTCTGAAGCTTGGATAGCTCAGTTAGGTGGCAAAGGTTTATGCAGCTGCAATCTATATATGAACTTGTACTTTTTTCACATGTGAATGTCACATATTAGACAGGAAAGTATGAAGAGACTGGCTCTGGCTGCCTTAGCGATGCAGCCTTGAAGAAGGACAGGCCTTTTAATAGCACAGGTAAGTGTTCAAGATCCTAATTCAAGCAGCTTTGATAGCTGAAGCCCACATTACTCAACTGATACAGCATCAGACTTTTAATGTGAGGTCCAGGTTTTGACTCGCTGTTCATCTGCATGCTTCTTTAGCTGCTTGCAAACAATATATGAACTTGCACGTATTTTACATGTGAATATTAAATGTATCAGCAAAAGTATGAAGAGCATGATGCTGGCTGTTGCAGATTTACTTTCTTGAAAAATAAGGGAGCTTTCAACATTAGCATTGTCATGTAACTTGCATGATACAGGAGGTGAACATATTAAGTGCTCATAACGAGTGGCAAGAAAGTGTATCAACTTGAAAGCATATATGGCTAGGCATCTTATAGTCCCTGTTATCTGTCTAGCAGTGGCCCCATGTTCCACAGTGTCTTTATCTTACTTATTCACCATCCAGATGACACACTGCCAGAAAGGGGTCTATATCACCAGATAAATGTTTAGGTTATCGAACACCTAAACACTGAACTGGTAAGACCGAAACTGAAAACCTTGAATGACGCAGGGAAAGACTTCCGTTGGCCACAAAAAAAAAAATTTAAACCTAAACAAAGTGGGGGGCTGTGCCCCCCACACACCCTCTAACTAAATATACCAACTCTGAGATCGCACTACAGTAGACAAAATGGCAAAAATCTGGCTAATGGCCATGGAAAATCCTGAGTTAAATCAGCCATTTGCAGTTTTCTGCTTTCAGTCTTACCAGTTCGGTGTTTAGGTGTTCGATAACCTAAACATTCAATCTCGTGATATAGACCCACCAGAAAGGAAGACATTCACAGAACTGTGTAAGTATATCTGCAGAAGTTTAGAAATGCATCTGCTTTCAAACATTTATATGTCTGTTAATAAAGAAAGTAAAATTTATAGTAAAAAAAGAAATCTACAAATGCAGCTATCAGAAATTATTTCACTAAAAGGCAACAATTAGAAAAAACTTCAGGAATTACTATGAGCCTAAAAATGGTAATTACACTTTTGCTCGCGACAAAGGAACAAGTTCCCAAAGAGAAAACAGATGTATGTCACTGAGCTGAGCAGCAAAGCCAAAGACTGTAAATTCAGTGACTTGAAACAGACCTGACACTATCGCAAGACGAAATGTAAGTTAAATAAAAATACAAACCCAAGATAACACATCTTATCATCTCAAAGGTATAACAGCGCAAAACATATAGCTAAGTTAACGTACCATAACAGTAAATGATCAAATAGATCACTGCTGCAGCAGTCCAGGCTATATGGGGCATGCTGCCTAGGACTGGGACAGTCATCACATTTCCAAAGCCATAGGGTACCTTCCATACACCTAGGCCAGTGCCCTGCAGGAGAGAAGTAGGATAAACTCAATGGATAGGGCACCGCAACTTTCTTGCAGAAGACAGAGGCTACAGCCCTGACAAACAGGATACATACTAATAAAAATCCTACACCCTAGCACAGGAATATAAAAAATATAGGAACAGTGGGAGGGATTAGCTACTGCAGCAGTAATCTGCTCGAAAATCTAGTATTATGACAAGTTTACTCACACAGCCTTACTATGTTCATCATTAAATCACTGCTGCAGTAGCCTAAGCATGTGGGACAGGTATAAAAGCTTAAAAAGAAAAGGCAGAAGACAGATGGATTAGAGTCCAGGAACTGCTGGAGAATAGTCCTAATAAAGTCAGTTTTGAACATATGGAAAAAAAATCAGTATGTAGTGTTTAGCAGAAATATGCACAAAAGACCAAGTTATTGCCTAAAAACAATTTATAGTCTCTACCACACTCCAATAAGCCACAAAATTAGAATGGACCCTGGAAAAATGGGGCCTGCCTTTTCCTGAAAGTGACTTGTTATGGTGAGAGTAACAACCAACCATAGCATGGAAAACTGTGTATAAAAAAAAACGTCTATAAATTATCTGTTTTGAACTTGCTTGTCACTTTGTCTGCCATTCAAGGAAGAAAAACAGCTGACCAGCACTCCTGAAGGTTTTAGTCCTGGCAATAAAGTATCTGTGTTGCTTAAGGATATCCAGACCATGTGAAATTGTTTCAACCAAGTGTTTTTGGTTCTGGAAAGAAAAACAGGGATATGTATAGTCTGCCTTTAGTACTGCCTTAGGCATAAAGGAAGGATTTATTCTCAAAGTAACCCTATCCTTGAAATAAATGAGATAGGAATGACTCATCATAAGAGCCTGAAACTCATGTACTCTTAACTTGCAGATGTCAAGGCAAAGGGTAATACTGTTTACCAAGATAAGAGCTACAAATTAGGTAATTGAGTAAGTTCCAAGGAAAACAGCATACATTTTATCACTGTCAAATTAAAATCCCAAGAAGGAGACACTACTGTTCTAGGTAGACAGCTAAGTTGAACCCTTTTTTCAAATTACTGCTATACTTAAGGCACGACAGAAAAGGGAAGGATCACAGGATGAACAAGCAATTATGGCTGGGAAGAGAATCTTGATAGATGAGTATGAGAGGCCAAATAAGAGTAACTCGCACAAATAGTTGATCCAGAGGCATCTGGGCCATAAAAGGGGCCCAGTTCTAGGAATAGCACCAACTAGAACATATTTTCCACATGTCTATGCTTTTCTAGTACCACTTTCATTTGCCTCTTTTAACACCTGCACCTAAAAAGTCTCCAAATTTTGTTATTCAGGCATTCAATTTGAAGATATTGAAGGTTGGAGTGCACCAGGCAACTCAAATTTTCTGTAAGTAAATTCATTCTGTGAGGAAGCTTCTATTAACTGCCCTTGGCAATACTGAAAAGGGAAAAATTAGTTGTATAAGTAGATTTTCCATAACAGTAGATGTTCGAATGATTACTACTATAATAGCCAAAATTACAAGATTATATCCAGCAAAGGATACAACAGCCATCCAGCTCCCAAAGCTTCATGACACCATCCACATGCCCAAACTGTTAGTCAGCTTTTGCTGAGCTGACTAAAAGTCAGGGTTGGGTGTCAAGCCCTTCACAGCTTTCATACAACAGAGAGAGGGAGGCTTAAGCCCTTAGAAGGGCAATGCTAAGAAAAGAAAAGAAAAAAAAAAGTCCATATCCTGGAATAAAAACATACAGAAATATAAAAAGGGGAGGGCAGTGGCTACCGCAGCAGTAATCATTTGAACATCTACTAGCAAGGTAGGTTTACTTACATAATTGTACTGTGTTCTTTATATTGATCACTGGCTGCAACAGCCCAAGATATATGGGTATTTTATCATAGCTTACACAAACTGAGAGGGAAAAGGATGAGGGTCCAGTAGCCCCTGGAGAATGGTCCTAACAAAGCCTGCCCTTGACTTGGAAAAGGAACCTAGTTGCCACTTTGAGAATAGTTTTAAAAGTCAGTCCTTTCCAAAAAGCCATAGATGAAGGCAAGGCCCTGGTAGAATGAGCCTTAACCCTGCCTGAAACAATTTTTTTGTGGTGGGAGAAACAAAAACTAAAAACACAAGACAGCCATGTGGGGAAAGTCTGTTTTGACACTGGCTGTCCTTTCTTCTTACCTTCACAAGACATGAACAGGTGATCAGAAGTTCTGAAATAGTTTGTTAAATCAGTACCCGAGCTGTCTGACATCCACAGTATGAAGTATCCTTTCTCCCTCATTTTTAGGGTCCAGAAAGAAGACAAGGAGATGAATATATTGGCTTAAGATAAACTCAGATACCACTTCTGGGCATATAAAAGGATTAGTTATTTAAAAAAGCCTTTGTGGAAATGAGATACGTTTGACCCACCATAAGAGCCTGCAACTCTGATACTCTTCTTGCAGAGGTCAGAGAAATGGATAAGACTTTGTGTCAAGAACCTCGAGTCAGCTGGATGATCTGGTTGAAATGGAGTACATGCTAGCGTCTAACACAAAATTGAGATCCCAAGAAGGAGCCACTTGTTTTACAGGATGCTTTCTATGCAACACTCATTTCAAAGCAGTTTTCACAAGAGACTGCATTAAAAAGGGGACTCCATGGGCAAACATGCTGAAATGGCTGACAAATGAACCTTGGTAGAGGAGTAAGACAGGCCACAGGATAATGACTCACAAATATTGTAAAACAAGAGAAACACTAGTGCTGAACTGGCGCTGGTTCTTTTGTTGGCAACAACTAAAAAAACTTTCCATTTCTAATATATGATTTTCTTGTAGCAGGTTTTCTTGTCTCCATTAATACCTGCTGCACATCCTCAGGAAAAAAGGCATTTAAAAAGTATTAAAACTATCATCCAGGCAGTCAGTTGCAGTTGTTTGGTGCTGGGATGTATCAAACACCTCTAGTCCAGTGTGAGTAAATTTAGTCTGTGAGGAAGCTTGTTCTAATTGCCACTAGCCAATTCCAGGTGAAGGGAGAACCACTGTTGCCAGGGTCAGAAGGTAGTCACCACAGTGATATTTGGGGAGTCCTTCTGAATCTTCAGAAATACCCTGTATATTAGTGGAAAGAGTGGATAAGCATACAGGCACATTCCTATCTAAGGAAAAGAAAAGGTATGTGTCTTTCAGTTCTTCTTGAATTCTTCTTGCATGGAGTCTTGGAGCAGAAACTTTCCAATTGATTGCCCTAACAAAAAAAAAAAAAAAAAAAAAAAGAAGAGGTAAAAAGATGCACTTGAGGTGTTCACCACAGATGGACCAACCCTTGGAAGACCCTTTGATTCAGTTTCTATTTGTGAGGGTCTGAACTGCTCCTGCTCAGCTTGTCTGCCACACAGGTTTGCTCTGATGAAATGAAGGATGCTTGTAGAGTGAGATTGTGCTATAAAGCTATATGCCACTTTACTATGGCTAGTCTACATAGTGGGTAAAACCTGTTTTCCCCTTGCCTGTTTATGTATCACATGAGTGTTGTCTGCAAACACTTCTGGAGATCACAGGGACACAGATGATTGCGAGATATGACAGTATTTATAACATCTCTCTTACGTATATGCATTTTAGTCTGTCTTTTGTGTTTCAAAGACTCTGCAATTTTATTTCCACTGACACCATTCCCCAAGCAAAGTTGGACACATCTGTAGTTTCTGACTGCACAGGAGCAGGAGGGGAGAACAGATGACCTGGATTCTATCCACTTATCCTCCCTTTTCACAAAGTTTAAAGTTGGAATTTGAAAGTCAATGGATGTCAATGCTATGACCATAGAGATTCAAGGTACTACTGTATCGTTCTTATGTGGAGTCTTACAAGAGGTATCATGAGTATAATAGAAGCCATGAGACCTAGAATCCTGGGCAATTCCCTTGCTAAGACAGAAATCCGAGTGAAAAGCTCAGGAATATATCTAAATACATGGCTATTGTTTCCTATGGAAGAAAAGTTGTTTGTACTGAGGTGTCAGGCAGACAGCCCAATAAATCACACCTGTGTGAAGGAGTCAGAAAAGACTTTTGACTGTCCTTCTGGAATCCCAGCCTGTGCGAGATCTCTTAGGAAAGAAATGAATTCCAGACACTTTGAAAAAGACTCTGCAAATAAAAGCAAGTCATTTAAATAAAGAAAAATACGAATATCCTGCAGTTTGCAGTAGGCTATCACAGGAGCAAGACACTTCGAAAAAATTCCTCAGAGCAGTAGATAGCCCAAAGAGTGAGGAGAGGCAGAAAACTGATAATGTGAGCCTGACACAGAAATCCTTACAAATGTATGAAATCTGGTTCTATAGGAATGTGAGGATATACACAAATCTAAGGTCACCGGAAAACTCAAACGGGGAATAAGGGGTAAAAAATTGTGAAGCAACAGCATTTTGAACTTAGGCAGTATCACAAACTGCTTCAGAAAGAAAAGGTAGAACTGGTCTCCAAAAATCTTTCTTTGACACCAGGAAAATTCCTGAATAAAACCCTTCTCCTAACTGAGCAAAAGGATAGTTTCTTTTACTCTCCTGAACCAGCACAAGTTGGATGACAGGAGAGAAAAGAATAGCTTGGTCTGGTGGATGAGGAGGAATCCCCTGAAAAGGAGGGAGAGATCCCAGACATCTGTAGCCTAGATGGATTGCTCTAATAACCCACCTATCTGAAACAATTTGTTGCCAAAGACAGAAATGGAGGTTCAGACTTTCTGGAAGGATTAAGGGACCATCAGGTGCGGGTCCCCTCATATAGTCATTCAAGCTTATTAGATTGCCCTTTGTTTGTGGGGGGTTCTGTTTTCTTTTTGGAACCTCCCTGCTATGGCTTTTTAAATGTCAACTTACTAGCAGATTGCTTGGACTGTTTATTTTGCTTTTTATTAAAAGTTGAGAAGGGAGTGTAGAATCCTTTGCAAAATTTGAAGAAGGAGGGCTGAAAACTCTGAGTGATTCCTTGAATCAGCTTCCATCTCTCATCTGAGTATGTAATGATTTCTAAAAAAGACGACTGAAAAACTAGTTCTCTAGCCAAGGGGAATTCAAAATTTAATTTGGACATCCACTGTAAGGTTTAGTGAATGCAGCCAGGCAAACCTCCGTATAACAGTTCTAGTCTCAGCAACCTTGGACGTGGCTTAAGCAGAGTCATTTGTACATTTTAAACAATGAATAGTAACTTGAGAAGCAGAAGAAATCAAATTACACAAAACAAAATTTTCCTCACAAGAAGAAACAGTTGCCAAACATTCCTGATATTCTCATAAGTGGCCAAGATAAATGTCAACATACAAGTCTCGCAGTTGAGAATTCTAAAAACAAAAAACAAGACTTGCAGAGGTATACACTTTTCCCCAAAACTTATCAAAAGTATTCCCATCCTTGTAGAAGGAGAAACTTCAAGAAAACCCTATCCAAGCTAGATTCTTTACTATGTAGTATTTTAAACTCCCATAGTGTAGGCCCATGGGATATATGCAAATGACCCCTTAAGGACATAGCATTGTTTCAGCTACATGGCTTCTGATTGCCCATGACGTGTTACTTTTTAAGTCGTTATCGGTACACTCAGGCAAATAAGGAGAGTAATTAGTTATGTTTAATAGCAGCTGGGTTTACTAAAGTTCTAGCTGCTGGGTAAGATCTTTCATTAGTATATAACCTACCTGTTTTTTTAGGGGCATCAAGTTGACTGTTAATGAAATTGAGGATGTTTTTGGCACAGCCTGCAAAGCAGGCAGAACAGAAAAAATTGATGTAGATGTTGCATATTCCAGTTGTAAGAAATCATAGTATTTTCTGAGGGAATGAGAAATATCACTGTTTTTCCACTAAAACAAATGATTCATTCTGGAAAGAGTTTCAAAGAGAATCTGTAACAGGGGCTATCCAAAGTCACACTCTCCAGAGACGCGCAGTCTGAGCAGGAGCGGCCTTAGATCAACTGGTGCCCTAGGCAAAAGGGCTCTACAGCGCCCCCCCACCACACCACCCAGAGCCCCCATCCTGGCCTACCTACACTAAATAAATACTGGAAAAGTGCCCCTGCTAGAGCGGTGCCCTAGGTGGCCGCCTAGTTGGCCTATGCCTAAGACCGGCTATGAGTCAGAAATCTGTGAAGACATAACATTATCTCTCCCTTCACATTCCTTTTTGAGGTTCAAACTCTTGAATCTCTTCAGGAAATGATAAATCCCTTTTTTTTTTTTTTTTTTTTTTTTTTTAACCAGAAAAAGACATACAGGAAGAGTCAAAAACCTGCACTAAGCTCAGAGCAATAAATTACTTCTCTTGCCTGCCAAGGGCACAAGAAAAGCTGCAGGAGACATGTTTAACACCCAGTCCATTGTAGTTGTAGAAACTACAGCAGTGAGACCCAAAAAATAAGAGGAGTGGTCCAAGAAACTAGTTTTGGGCACAGCAGAGTCACCCACCTGTAGCTGAAGCATACTATCAGCCTGCTGTGGTGGCAAAGGCTGCTTAATCTTTTTTTTTTTTTTTTTTGTGGCTGGAAGAAGTTACAACAAAGGAACTGGCAGAGTCTTCCATGGTTACAATGAAAAAAGGGTCTGATTCCCAGGGAAGTTTAGTAGCAGTGGTAGGTAAAACAGGTATGTTGTAAAAATGTTAACTTTTTTCCCCATTAAACACAGCAAAAGGAGCTTTAAACTTACCCCAGTGCCATAAAAGTACAATAACACCAGTCCCGCCACAGAAAAGGTAGTTTTAAAAAAGTTAACAACTTTTTGCCACAAAAATAAAAAAGTGATGCTCCTGTTTAAAAGTCGACACAAATCACTTGACAGCCAATGAGAACTTCTTCTTAGCTAAGATAAAAATATTTTACATAAACAGGTAAGTTTTCTGTGACAAACAGAAAAGTTGGAGGTTTTCCCTTGAAGGGAACTTATCTGCATAGCAATGGAACAGAGTTAGCTGACCATCAACTCTCAAAAGCCTGGAAATACTTTCGTAAGTGGCAGGAAAGCATTGAAGGACTTGGTGTCCAAACCTCACTTAGTCAGCTAAGCTCAAGATGACTAATGGCCAGCTACAACATCCTTTGCAGGATATAGCCCATACAGCTTAGGCTACTGCAGCAGTGATCAATAAGAGCGTCCACTACTACTTGAATCAAAAGGTTGATAGGTGTCTACTAGGCTAATGGCCCTGGAGCCTTTATAAGCCTAGCCCCCCAAAAATTGCCCAGGCACTGTTCCACCCGATATTAGTTCACATTGCCCGTATCCAGTAATGTAACTGGAATGATCCCTGGAGTGAACTTTCTGATACCCATCCACTCATCAAGATTTCACTTGAAGAGGGCCATTGAGGTGCTCTGCTTGACATGAATGGAAAGCTTATTCCAGAGTATGGGCAGTCTTTGGGAGATGAACCTGTCCCTTCAGCATGTACTGTTAATTGGGGTAATGATATTGTGATCTCTGGAACATGTGGCATGGGGGTATTGGGATTTCTTTAGGTGTAGCATTTCAAATAGGGCTGGGTCGGACATGGCTTTGTAAGTCAAGCAAAGATCACCTCTAAGTAGACAATAAGAGACTGAGAACAGCTGACATTTCTTGAGTCTGTCCATGTAGGAGATGTATTTAAGGCCTAGGATCCTTTTTGTGAGGTACTATTGTGGCCTCTCCAGCTGTTGTAGGTGTCTGGTCAGGTACATGCCAAACAGGGCGTTATATTCGATGATTGCTCTAATGAGGGATGAGTAGAGAGGGATGATGACCTCTCTCATCCTGCATGCAAAACCTTTGGGTTATAAGATGTGCCACATAGAAGGACTTTCTGACCACAGTGGCAATGTGGTGGTCAAAGGGGAGGTGGCTGTTGACCTGGGTGCCCAGATCTCTTATGGACCCTTCAGTGTTCAGTGGGCTCCCATCAATGTGGTAACTCATGGAAACTGAGTTTTTTCCAAAGGGGCTGATAATGCATTTTTTGGTGTTAAGCTTCCGACACCAGTCATTAGTCTCAGAGGGGCCCTTTTGTAGGATGTCTGCATAACTTGGGGAGTTGATAATGACTTCTGGCTTGCAGTCATCAGCAAACTTGGTCAGCCAGAGTCCTTCTGTGCTGGACTGGACTTCTGAGAAGTAGATGCCAAACAGAAAAGGGCCCAGGGCCGAGCCCTGTGGGACTCTGATCATGACTGATTGTCAGTCTGACTTGCAATCTGTGACTTTCACTCTGTGGGTCCTGTCTGTGAGCCAATTTGCAACCCACCTAGTGATGTAAGGATTGATGCAGTGTTTGGTGAATGATACCGGAGTGGGGAATGGTATCAAAGGTTAGGCCAGGTCATGGTAGGCTGTATGCACTGAGTTACCCTCATCCACAGCCTTGGTGACTGCCTCGAAGAAGTCAGCCAGGTTCAGCAGGCAGGATCTCCCCTTGACAAAGCCAAACTGTGTGGAGTCAAGAGTTTGGAGATTGCCTATATCTTTGTTAAGCAGGTCCATGATGATGCTCTCCATTGCTTTGAAAACCAGGCTTATCAGGCTAATAGGGTGATAGTTCCCCAGGGTCTGTAGTTGCTCCCCCTTTATGGAGTGGGATGAATGTAGCAGTGCGCCATTCGTTTGGGGCATAGCCTGAGGTAAGACTGTGATTGAACAGGGCACACAAATGTGGTGCCAGTTACTTTTGTAGCTCATGTAGGATGCAGCCAGGGATATTATCAGGTCCCATGGATGCTGTATTCTTGGCTTTGGACAATGCAGCTTTTACCTGTGCCTCAGAAATGGTGGGTACCAGGCTTTCATTTGGTATTGTGATAGGGCCCTTGGGGGGGGGGGGGGGTAAAGTTGGCACTGAATCAGTCAGCCAGTATGTTGGCTCTATCTGTTGGATCAGCATAGGAGGTGCCATTGTGCAATAACTCAGAGCAAATCTGGGTATTTCCTTTGAGGTTTTTGATATAGTTATAGTAGCCTTTGTGGTCGTTTTTGGTGTCAGCCACAATTCTGCCTTCATAGCTAGCTTTAGATGATTTGATAAGGGATCTCAGCTTTTTGTTAAGACTGATAAAGGAGGTTTTCCAGTCTTGTGACTTAATTTTTTTCTGCAAGAGTTTCTTCCTTCTGTTGTAGAGTTTGATGGCTGGGGACCACCGAATTGGCTTCTTTTTTTAGTTCTATTTGTTATGGCAAGGTCCTTGCATTTGTGTACATGCCTGTACAGTGCATTGGTGTATAATTTGGCAGTCATGCAGCTATTTTCCATTGGCATGGCTGCCAAAAAGTTATCCACCTCTGTTTTTAGGACCCCAAAGTCGGCTTTAGAGCAGTGTTTAGGGTGGTCATCTTAGCGGGGGTGTAGGTGAGATGGAGATTTCCATGGTGATCAGTTTGTGGTCATATTTAACCAGGGAGGGAACTGACTATAGGTGTGGAGCAATGGTCTCCCATGTTGGTGACATCGAGGATGTTGCTTCCTCTAGTGGGGGTCAGAATGAGCTGTTCCGGGGCATTGGAATTGATAAATTCCAGAAAGTGTTGGGCCTGTAATTTGGTACTTGAATAGTTTTCCCAGTTGATAGAAGGGTAGTTGAAGTCACCCAGTATGAGAGCATTGGGTTGGACCTTGATATATTACAGGGTGCTTACGAAGTCGGCGTGTGAGTCTATGGACATGTTTGGGGTAATGTAGCAGGCTATGACTTGTATCGCCATCTTACCCAGTGTTAGTTGTACCTGAAGTAACTTGGATGCATTATGCTGGGCTACCAGTCTAGAGGTGTGCGCATTCTTTAAGAATATGGAGACACCACTGCCTTTGGAGCTTCTGGATGCATTCTGGGGCCAAAAGGTATGGAATGAGTTGTAGCTTGCGAGTGGCGGGATGCTTTCTGCCTCTTTAAACCAGGTCTCCGTTACAGCACAGATGTCAACATTCTCCATTCTGAGGAGAGCTTCAAGCAACTGCATCTTGAGATTTCAGACTTCTAGCATTGAGCAGCATGAGGGGTTGGGAGGGTGGCCTAATGGTTAAGGTGTTTGCCTTACAAGCACAAGGTGCAGGGTTTGAGTCTCACAAGGGATAATTGGCTAAGCTTAAAATGGCTCACAAGGGCAGATAGCTTAGTACTAATCTATGAATCTATGACCCTCAGATTGCATTTGCTTGTAGCTGTTATGGTGGAATTTTGGTCTTTGGAACACTGCCTAAAAAAGGCACTATAGGGGTGGCAAGAGCCTTAGCCAGTACCCAGAATCCCAGGGGTGACAGATGCAAGCTGTCTCTGGCAAAGCATCGAGGTCTGTCGATCATGTCATTCTAGGCAGACAGATACTGGATCCCTTTAGAATGACACCAGAAACTTAGCCAACTGTTGAAGTTAATCATTTTCTACTCATACTGTGGTATTCTGGGTAGCAGTAGAATACTTCAGGGCTAGGGTCATTCCTGCCTGGGCCACATAATCTGAGAGTTCCCTCACATCTCTTTTCATGTAGTCCAGGGAATTATGTCTCAGGTCATTCACACCCACATGGACAATGACTGTCATACTTGTACTTGTTGTGGAGTGACCTGAGTGCATGTGTTATGTGGTGGATCCTAGAACCTGATAGACAACTGACTGTCACCTTCTCCTTGTTCAGCCTAGTGTGTGGGACATCAGTGTGCCTCATAATTGAGTCTCCTATGATTAGTACATTGGGGAAAGTGTTTTGCTTTAAGGGCTTCAGTTGAAGGGCACACTGTGGTGGTGAGGTATGTGTTCTGGGGTTGATGTTGTGTTGTGGTGGTTGAGTGCATTTTTGTCTCAGGGGGTCTCTGTTGTTTGGGTAAATTTGTATTAACAGCCTCCGCGAAGGTGGGTGGATGGTTTGTGTTTCTATGTGTGGGTTGTGATGGTTGGTGTTTTGGAGAGTTGTGTGTTCTATGTAGTGAGTTGCAGGTGTTGACCTTCTCCTCTTGACCAGCTAGTCCAGTCTTGGTTGAAGCGTGCACTGCTTCCATGTTGGTGATACAAGTGCATCTCTCACAGGTATGAGTGTTGGGAGGTAAGAGGAGAGAGTTGTCTGTGTACATTAGACAGTTGCCACACTTTCTCAGAATGCCCAAGTGACCAGGTTAGCAAGAGAAAGCACAGGAAATTGCTCTACAATCATACCAAGAGGGGTGGTCATAACTAATAAGTACTGAGTCACCACAATTCTCTTTGGGGAGTCCTTCTAAATCTTCAGAAGAACCATAGATATCTGAGGAAAGGTTGGAAAATTATACAGGAACACTCCTGTCCATGGGAATGAAAAGGCATCACACTGGATGTGTCCAGAAGACACTACAGAAAAAAGTACTGAGAAAAATGAGAAAGTATTTCTGCATTTACACTTGAAATTCCACACTGAAAATTATCTCATTTATCAAGTCTAGGATCATTAAAGATCATGTGTTGGGGGGAAAATCTTATCAAGCAAAATCATTCCATCGGCACTCCTGTCAGTAAACTGCTGATCTGTAGCTATAATAGGAAGTAACCTCCAAGAAACTCAGACATTTAAAAATTATGCAAAAAATAAACCAAAACTCAGCAGAAACTTTGGTTGCACCAATTAGCGCTGAAATCACCAGCAACCACGGTAGTTAACAAACAAGCTGTTTAATATATCCACATCACGTCACAACGACAGATGGATTGTAACATCAAACAAGTAAAAATGAGGAAACACTGCTACGAACAGAATGGCAAATAAACTTGATAACGCAAAAAAAATTCCAACAGTTGAGCGCTTTCAACCAGCCTCTTTGGTCTTCTTCAGAACTGTTGTAGATAAGCTTACATTAGGTTTAGATAAGTTCTTTGGCGCCAAAAAAGTTTGTATCTTTAAAGATACAGTGTACACAATAATACGCATTTGAATTCTCCCAAAATCAATATAATACATCCAGTTGTATGCATAAACTATCCATATAAAGTAAATACAAAATCAGTAAAACTTTCAAATACTATGAAAAAACTATAAAAAATCTTTTAAATATACTTTAAAAATGTTATGAATGTCTTTAGTGCCATCCAAATTGTCGGACACTGATATTCATATTGTAATATATTAGATTAATCAAGTGCCAAACGTCATTGACGAAGCATATTTAAAGTTAATTACATACTTGTCTCATATAACAAAAATACTGGTCTTGTATAACAAAAGTAAACATAATAGTTGTCACAAAGTCTTCTCAAGTAATCGGCCCCTATACTGGCCCAATAGATGTATAAGTAAACGAACATTCAATGTATCATTATATTAACGAATGTATAAAAAAAGACACATCAAATGAATGGCTTTTTAAACGCTGTTAATATATAAATAAATTCTATTTGTACTATATGACCTATTAGAAACACTATACTATCAGTGATTTAAATGTGAATATACATCAAATATCGATTTGGTAGTATATGTATACAAGTAATGTCAAGTTAACGTTAAAAACAGGAAAGTGGATAGTAATATTAAATATTTATGAATTATTTATGATTGTTAATAGTTATTACGTATTGTAATAAAAAAAGTTGATAGTTATTAATAATTATTACATTTAAAAATTAGATATTTCATAAAAACGGTATTTGATTCCTCATACGCCTGCTGGCACCTATGTCATCACACCTAATACTGTAATTATGCAATGCGAGGGGGTACAGGTATTCTTATATTCAACAATTACTCCAGCTATGTAAAAAAAACACATACAAAAGTCAAAGGGTTATCCAACAGTGTAGTATCTCGCGGACGTTTCTGCGCAGGTTAGGACGTGTCCACAGTGACTGGCAGATCATCTGAGTGACAGATGTTAGAAAAACACCATTTATTCAGCTGTTCCACTGCCATGTTATTTACATTAAAAAAACACTAATTTTATACTAACATTATATAACAAGCATGTTAACTGACTATACATGACATTGTTCCACTGCCATGTTATTTACATTAATAACTGCTAATTACAATTTTACACTCTCCTAACATTTCATTCCCTCCAGAAGAGCTCTTTTGAGTGTGTACCTTTAAGTCCTAGTGGGCGTGGCTTCAACATTTAAAAATTGAAGTTATCACCTTACATTTTTAACAAATACCCATTGGCAGAGGTCATATATCAATACAATTGTGTTTGCTACCATGTATGCTTCAAGATAAAATTTTCCGATACCTTGTATGTAACATGGTTTTGGAAATGTTAATGCAAATATGAACAGGCGATATTTGACACCTAGAGGAGCAGTAGGTGTAACTGCAGAAACGGCTGGAGACGTCACTCGGCTGTAATGAGTTGTTACTTGACTATACTGACTCTGTTAATGTTAATAATAATGTTAAACTTAAATAAATTAATGTAATAGAAATCTTCTGAAAATAGTAACAACCATTTAATGCACAGCTACATGCCACAAAAGAAGCTAAGACAGACCCAGTTATTTAAGCAATACTCTAATTTTAAAAGAGCAGCATTTAAATTCTCATGACTGTCTTTCCTAAAATGACTACCGGTTAGAACATATGAAGTGTCGTAGCTTTTTCTCTGTCAAATACTACTGCTTTGTCATTTTACAGCTTTTAACTTTAGACCTTTTTCGCTACACCGAGTACATGCATATAAAAACTTTAGCTCATGTAGAATTGGACAAACTACTGAAGAGGTCATTGGGGATTTTTTTGAGACAGTCGAAGTGCATGTGCAAACATCAGTATAATCCTGAGGATTTTGTAGAAACGTTTTAGTTTGTTGTTTTTGAAGACGTGGTGCAGTACAGACTGGGTCATTGGGGGAAACGTTTCATTTTGGAGATAGATGCTTTTAAAGAATTGCATACAACACAATGAAGAGGGATATATTCCAGAAAGACGTGTGCATGTTTCTTTTTGCTTTCTTTTAGTACCTGAAATGTGCTCTCCCTTTGTTGTAAAACATTTTGCTCATTGCTTGAGGGTGTTACATGGATAAGCATTCTGAAAACGTTAACGCCGAAACTGTGCGGTACAACACAAAACACCATAGATTTGGGCAGTGCAGTCTACAAATAGGGATAAAGGCTTCAATTCAACTTTTCTTGAAAAAGTTGACATAATAAAAGAATGTGAATTAACATGTGTTTTCTGAAGTTTCAAGCTTCACATCATTTTGAAAATGCATGCTAACAAAAATCCTATTATTCGAGCAACTTTCTAAGTTTGTAAGAGTAATACCT
Source organism: Protopterus annectens (assembly GCF_019279795.1). Classification (NCBI taxonomy): domain Eukaryota; kingdom Metazoa; phylum Chordata; order Ceratodontiformes; family Protopteridae; genus Protopterus; species Protopterus annectens. The sequence continues at coordinate 1,617,621,312 of NC_056744.1, read as the reverse complement.
TTTGTATGTTTGTATGACATTTTTCTGCCAATTACTATTAATGTAGCTTCGTAATTCGTGGGCGTGTTAGGGGCGGGGTTTGCTACTGCGCATCCTGCGAGGTACTACACTGTTAGATTACCAGTCAAAGAACAAGTCCCTAAGCAACTGTAATGTTACATGAACAAATTTGTTGTCATCAAAAATAATGTAAGCTATGTGCTAGAAGTTAGACTGAGTGTGTGTTTGTATGGGGGAGGGGAGTGGTTTATACGCATTGCCTTCAGATCCTGGAAGTGCAAAAAACAGTAGCTTAATTAGTACACATACCCATTTCCTTTAACTTAGCATATATACTGTTAAAAGGTTAAATGGGTATTATGCAAGAATGCCTTCAATGACACAATACATCTTGCAGACGTCAAGGCATTACTGAGTAACACCCATCACAGCCGCACACCAGGATGGGCAACAGGATTGTCTGTGAAGCTTTTTTTTTTACACTATTTTCACAGAAAAGCATTATTATCTGTGAAAAATAGGACTAGGCCAGCATCTAGCCACCAGTGAATTTAAGGGAAAGGCAGAACAGAATGCAGACGTCGGATTTCATTTAGCCATAATGCACATGATATTTAATAAGTTTTACCTGTAAGAATAAGGCAGGCTACTAAATATGGAAAACATGACTGCCCTGTCATGTGCAGTGGCCTATTAAATGAGCCAGACCCTTTGTAAATACTCTTAGAGCTGCTAACTCAAAGGGCAAGCTACAAAACGGGAAACTGTAGCCAGACACAACTTGAAACTGAGGTCAGGGTATCGTGTCAACTGTTGCCATCTCTATTGATTCAATGCCACTCTCCTACCTTCTTTGACAGGTAGGGCCAAAAAAAAAAAAAAAGTCTTTCATGTCAAGTGAAAACCAAAAAAAAGGTCTTTTATGTGGAACTGCCTACTGCCGGCAAACAAGCCAATCAAAAATCACAGAGCAGGGCTGCTTCTGTTCGATGTGGAACAGCCCACTGTTTCACACTGGACAGAAGTGGATCTGCTTTGCGATTTATGATTGGCCCATAATGCCGGCATATGAGCCAATCAAAATCACAAAGCGGAGCCTGTTTCACTGGGATTTTAACAGGCAGTGCTGGGCTCGGGATTGGGCTGCTGATCTTGGGAGAGTCACTCTCAAACAGGGACTTCTGGCAACCTTGTGCCTGACCCACAGTAATCTGTTCTTTTTGACATACTCTGCAACTTGGAGTTACTTTGGCTTCTGCTCTGATGTCCTCATTTCTTAAGTCTGTCCGATACCATGCATCCTACCACCCATCTCAAGCACTTTATTTCTATCACCCATAACTTTCTCAACTACTCTGACTTCACTTCCCAGGTTTCTGTACCATAAAGGTAGAACTGAATGCACCACTGTTTTGTACACTTTCTTTCCAGCTTCTTTGGAATTTTTCTGTCACACACTATCCCTGACACTCTGTGCCAGTTGGCTGCAGTCCCTCTAATTCTAGCTTTGATCTTTTCATTCAGATTTCCCTTCTCCTCAACCTGCCCTCCCAGGAAAGTACAGTTGCGTACACTTACCATAAATGTAGATGTTAGAGTGTATTCACTGTTGCAGTTATCTGTGGGTTATCCCTGCTGTGGTAGCCCTCATCCGGCCTGAATACCACAATCAATGTTTTTCTGCATCGGCTGCTGTCGCTTTCTGACTGACGTCAGGTTGTCAGTGCTATAAAGGAAGGCAACTGACGCCATTACATCAGTTTTTTCTTGCCCTAACCAGTCAGAGGCCCAAGTAAATATGGTAAAGTGGTCCTGGTGGCTAAAAGCCACCATTAGAAGCTTATGTCTCCCTAAAGAAAGAAGATATAAGGGGAAGGAGGGAGGGGAAACCAGGACTGCAACAGTGAATACACTTGAACTTCTACATTTATGGTAAGGGTGCACAACTGTACTATGTTCTTTGTGTTTCACTGCTGCAGTCATCATCTGTGGGAGGACTTCCAAAGCTGAGGAGAGGGTGGTAGGATTAGTAAGAGACCTAGGAATGGGTCAGCATGCCCTTCAGAACTGCAGAGGCAAATCCTGCCCTAGCCTTAAAAACTAGAGGTAGGTGGTAATGCTTGGTAAAAGTATGGACAGAAGTTCAGGTGGGTGGCAGCTTCCAGGATGTCTCTGGTGGGAACTCCTCTGAGGAATGCTGTGGAAGTGGAGGCTGCCCTAGTGGAATGGGTTCAAATAGACTTGGGGGGATTTCCCATGTGATCTGTAGCAAAAAAATGGATACAGTGTGATATCCATTTGGAGATGGTTTGTTTGGAAATGGGCTTCCCTTCTAACCCTGGGGCAAAGCTGACCAGTAGTTGGCCTGTTTTCCTGAAGGGTTTAGTACAGTCCAGAGAGTATCTGAGCTGTCTGTGCACGTCTAGTGAGTGCAGAATTCTTTCCACCTTGTTTTGAGGGTTAGGAAAGAAGGTGGTTAGATGTATGGCTTGGTTGACAGTCACATTAGATACACCTTGGGCATAAAGGGGGGATTAGTCCTCCGGGAGACCCTGTCTGCATGGAAGATGAAGGGCTCAATGGCCATCAATGCCTGAAGTTCTGAAACCCTTCTGGCTGAGGTGATAGCTAGGAAAAAACAGTCTTCCAGGAGAGGTATCTTTGTTCTGCTGAAGCAGCAGGTTCGAAGGGTGGTAAGGTTAGTTTTTCCAAAACATAATTCAGGTCCCAGGCTGGGGTGGGTGGCCTTCTGGGACGTCTGATATTAGAAGCTTCTCTGAGGAATTGTTTAATCAAAGGATGGGAGAACAGGGGCTGTTCTGTATCAAAATGAGCTGAAATGGCTGAGGCGTGGATTTTCATAGAGGAAAAGGAAAGGCCGCTATTAAGTAGCTCTACTACGTAGTCCGGGATGAGAGGGATGGAAGGTTGCGAGGTATTGCCCCCTCTGGACTGGCTCCAGGAGCAGAATCTTTTCCATTTTCAGGCGTAAGATTTTCTGGTGCTGGGCCTTCTGGCCTCTTTGATGATGTCTAGGACCTGCTTGCTTAACAGGGGCCCCTTGTTTGCCTTTAGAGAATTAGCCATGCTGATAGTTTGAGAGTCTGCAAGTCTGGGTGCAACATCCCCCCACCCCCACCCGAGTTAAGAGGTCTGAGATCAGGGGAAGCTGCCTGGGAGGCTGTAAGGTCAGGCTACGCAGTAAGGGGTACCAATGTTGTCTGGGCCAATCTGGAGCAATGAGGATGGCCTTTGGTCTCTACTTCGTTATTTTGATCAGTACCTTGAGAATGAGAGGCAGAGGAGGGAATGCATACACAGAGGATTTTCCAGGGGAAGGTCAAGGCATCCACCTTCAATGCTAGGTGGTGATACTCCCTCGTACAGAATTTTTTTAGCTGATGGTTGAGATGGGAAGCAAAGAGATCCACCTCCGGGGTCCCCCACTCCTGATTGGTTTGTAAAAATATTTTCCTGTGGAGCTGCCATTCATGGGGGTCCAGTAAGTTTCTGCTTACGTGGTCTGCCAGGGTGTTGTTGATCCCTGGTAGGTATTGTGTAATCCCATGGAAGAGGCCGTCAGCCAGAGGTTCATGGCTAGCCTGCACAGAGGGTAAGATTGGGTCACTCCCTGTTTGTTGATGCACCACATTACTGTGGTGTTATCTGCTTTGATAAGGAGAACCCCTGGCTTGAGATGGGGTTAGAAGGATGTCAGGAGTCTTTTGTACTGCCATCATTTCCTTCTGGTTGATGTGTAAGGGAAGGTGCTGGGCATCCCAAAGACCTTGGGTGCACCTGCTTCCTAAGTGAGCACCCCAAGCAATGTCTGAGGCATTGGTGGTAATGGTCTTCCCGGTTGGGGTGAAGGTGAAGGAAAGACCCTTGTTCTGGGCACAGGCCCCTGCCCACCAGAGAAACTCGGCCCTTACACAGGGGATCAGAAGGAGAGAGGTCTCTAGAGGTTGAGTGTGCTGACACCAAAGGTTCTTTAGGTACCACTAGAGTTCTCATGTGAAGCCTGGGCAGAGGAATTAGAATGATGTAAGATGCCATGTACCCCAAAGGCTTGCAGGAACTTCCTCGCAGTGAGGTGACTTCTGGAAGCCAGCTGGGTAAAGTTGAGAGGCAGGAAGCTCTGCTTTTCTGGGGATAGGAAGGTCATTTGGGATGCTGTGTCCAGCAGTGCTCCCAAGAAAATGATCTTCCTGGAGGGTGTGTGCTTTGATTTCTTCTCATTAATGATGTACCTTAAGGAAGTTAGGAGGGTTTTGACAAAGAGGAGGTCCTTGAGGAGCTTTTCTTTGCAATCTGCCTGAATGAGGTAGTCATCCAGATAACGGTAAATCTGTATATTTTTCTGTCTGCAAAAGGCTATGGTCGGGGCTAAGCATTTTGTGAATACCCTGGGAGCAGTAGATAAGCCAAAGGGTAGCACAGAGAAATGAAAGCATTGTGAGCCTGCTCTGAAGTGAAGGAATTTCCTGCAAGATTCCCTTATGGGGATATGGAGGTAGACATCTTTTAGGTCTAGGGTCCCTAACCAGTCATTTTTTGTCAACATAGGCAGCAGCTGCTGCAAAGTTAGCAATTTGAATTTGGGGACCACCAGGGAGGTGTGTTCAGAATGGATAGATCCAGGATGGGGTGCCAAGTGCCCTCTTTTCTGGGAACAAGGAATAGTCTGGAATAAAAGCCTTTGCCTGTTTGATGTGAGGGGACAGGTTCTACTGCCCCTTGGGATATGACAGTTTGTACTTGTTTCAATGCCTCTGCCCACTTAGTTGGAGGTAAGTCTGGGTACCCTCTTGGAATTGGGTGTTTGTTGAAGGAGAATTTCTATCCCTGAAAAATGATCTTTAAACCCATTGGTTCTTTGTTACAGAAAGCCAATTTTCTTTGCAGAGGAAGAGCCTTCCTCCTAGATTTTGGTGAGTGAAAAGAGGGCAAAGGGGAAAGAGGGAGTCATTGAGAGTTTTTGCCATACAGGGATGGCTTAGAACTCCCTGCCTTAGAAGCGGAAGAGAACAACTGTTTAGTTCTCTGTTGTCCCTGAGATAGGATCTGGGTGGTCTGTCTCTGCGGGGTTTACCTTGCCCCTGTCTGCTAGGTGCAGGAATGGAAGAGTGCTTTGATGGAAAATTCCTGCTGAACCTAGGAGGATGTACCTGAAATAAATCTTTTACTGTTTGCATAGATTTTGCTTTGTCTTCCATCTTTTTAAACACCTCTTCTGCTTTTACTCCGAACAAGCAATCCTTATCCAAGGGTGCATCAAGTAATTTATATTTGACATGATCAGGGAGAGGTTGTTCCTTCAGCCATGCATGTCTCCTAATGACAGATCCTGACACTGCTGCCCTTGCTTGAGGCTTCTAGGGCATCATATCCACAGTGTAGAGTGTTTGGCCACTTGACAAGTAGAGTGCAGTAAATCTGCTAAATCTTTCAAATTGGCACAGTCAGGAAAGGTTGAAATCTTTTGTTTTAATAGTTCCAAAGTGTGTTGTTGATATTTTAACACGTGGAACTGACAGTTGAGTGCTCTGATAGCTAAGGTTGCAGAAGTGTCTACTTTTTACCCCATCTGTCCAGACCTCTGCAGTCCTTGTCAGAATGAACAGGATTCTTTGCAGAACTAGCCTTAGGTTCCTTTTGGTCCCTGTGTAATGACCTCGGTCTGCAGCAGAATTTCTGTACAGGTATTTGTGAGAATCCAGTACTCTAATACCGGTCAGGTTTTCTGGGAGCAGGTGGGAGAGCATCAGTAGCTAAGCTGGATTCATGGAAAACATCATCCACCACCTCTAAGATTGGGGGGATGGCCAAGGGTCTGTGCTGGGGCAAGTCTAGAAACTCTTAAGTCTTTTCTTAGACTGAGGGAAGTACTAGGATTCCCAGTGGAAATGTTCCCGGATGGTGTGAAGGGTTTCCCCAAAGGAAAGATCTTCTGGTGGGGAGGCAGAAGGAGTGGATTCCTCTGCATCTGAATCTTCATAAGCAGTCAGATGTTGTTCCTCTTCAAAATCTGAATAATCAGACTTCTCAGAATCCTGTTCTGTCAGTATTTCAGGACTCAGGAAAAAGGTCTCTTTTCCTTTTAGAAGTTGTGGCCTGACTATCCCTGATAAGGGTGATAAGATCCTCTGCCATTTTAAGCATTTGAGCTTGGAGTGGTGGAGCAGGAGTAAAAAATGGTAACTAGAGGTAGATTTCCTAGGAGTGGCCTTGCTTCTAGGCCTAAGAGTATCCATCGGTCTGAGAGAATTGGTAGTTGGATGAGAGGACTTTTTGTCTAGATTCAGTAGTGCGAAAAACCTCCTCGGAAGCCGGTAACTGCGTCGCTGCTCTGGACCCAACCAAGGCAGAGACAACCAAATGCTCGGAAGATGAAGAAGATTTCTGCGGCATACCAGACTCAGAAAGGATCTCAGTAGAGGCCTGTGAAGGTATCGGATCAGGCATCAGGGGCTGTGAAGGTGCCTCACTGAATTCCGGAGAACTGACGACCTGCTTAGCGGTAGTCTCGTCAGAATGCTTAGCCTTGTGTGGTCTGTCTCTACCTTCGTCCTTAAGTTTTTTCGGAATGTCTACGGATTGTTGGCTGATGGACACCATTTAGGAATGTGAAGATAGAAGACAAAAATACCTGACTACAATAAGAGCTCTACGATGAATGGTTCTTGTGTTAAAGAGAGCACAGAACCAACAACGGGGGACGTTGTGGTCTGGGCCTAAACAAGTGATGCAGTATGAATGGAAGTCTCTGTGTGGGATTTGTTTTCCACAGGCAAGACAATTGTTAACTTTTTCTGACATTGGTTAGTGCAAGAAAAAAGGATCCCCAATGGGGTACTTAGCTTTAGATGTTTTCAGCTGTAAATTCAAACTCTGGTAGTGACCGACTGGCACTCTTGCAAACTGCTTCTGCTATGGGCTCCACAGCAAGAAAGACTGGAGTGATGGCATTGGCTGCCTTCCTTTATAGCACTGATGACCTAACATTAGTCAGCAAGCGACAGCAGCCAATGCAGAAAAACATTGACTCTGGCATTCTGGCCTGGCCAAGGGCTACTACAGCAGGGATAACCCACAGGTGATGACTGCAACAGTGAAACACGAAGAACATCTTGAAGCTGTTACCCTCTATCTTCTCTTCTATCAAAATTCTCAGCTTCTTCCGATTGCCCTCATTTGCTGCAATTACAATTGTCGTGTGTACTCTGTTTCATCCTGTGTGTTTTCAGTTTTGTATTCATTCCCCTTTCCTTTGCTAAAGTTCTTGTTTCAGAGTCTGCTTGTAATGCCACATCATCTACATTCAGCAACTTTGTGGATCTGTCCCCTCCAACCCATTTGTTAATATAGTTCAATACCACTATGAACAGTAGTGGGCTCAGAGCTGAACTCTGATATACATCCACTCCCACTGGAAACCACTTGAGTCAATGGGTCCTTGCACAAAGCCTGCAACAATTCTGTTTCTTGGACTTCAAACCATCGCAGGACTGCCAAAATCAGCTTTCTTGGACCTTGGCATATGCTTTCTACATGTCTAGGAATGCCCAGTGTGACTTTTTCATCATCTCTATCTTCTTCTCAACTATCTGTCTCATGCAAAACATTGGGTCAAGTGTGCTTCCCCCCCCCCCCGAACTAAGCTGTTCATTTCCCATCTTGTTTTCTATAAGCAGCTACAGAAAAGGGTAAAACTATCTGATAACTTTAAGAACTAGAATTTGAATATTTAGAAATAAATGCTTAGAGCCATTTCAGATTCCATCTTTAATGAATTTTTCCCCATTAACTTTAGAAGAAATATGTTTTATAACCCCCCCCCCCCCACCAAAATAGCAACTACTATAGTATAGGAGGGAAGCTGGAAGGACATTGAGGAATCCCTTGTAGAGGAGAAGGTCAATCCATTGCTACTTGTAGCCCTTTCAAAGATTCTCGGTACCTAAATATCTGGTGTTATCTGATGATACAGCAGAAAATGAAGACATACAGTTTGGGAAAATGTTCAATTGTCAGACTGGGAAGAGGAAACACAAGTCAGTCTGTTATCTTAAACAGTGCCCCCCTGTAAGAAAGACTCTTTTCTACTTGAAAGTCCCCACAATTGCTTACTGAATTTTGTCCACCTTGTTGAGCGTGCTTTTATTGATTTCTGACAGGCAGAAAATAATCCACCATATTTTGGTGTTAAGATAGAAAGGTAGGATAAACCACTGGTATAACCTCTCACTTTCATCATGCCATAAAAGACCACAAAAGAGGAAGAGTAAAAGAACACCTCTTTATGTAGATAAACATGTAGGAGGATCTCAGGTCTGACACCCTTACGGAGATTCTCAGAAGTAACTAGGCAACTTTTGTCAACACTGCCTCATAATCAGCTGCTCTAGAAACAGCATCAGTAATGTCATAAGCACATGTTAGAGAATGTTTCAATAACCGAACAGAGAATACTCAGGGGTTTATAACAAACCTGCAGAAAAAGAAGTGTGTGGGATCTAGGGCTCTTATATAATTTATCCAAATTATAGGGAGAATAAGCATACTCATGCCAGTGTACACGAACAAAAGGGACATCCACAACTGTGGGCAGTACAGAGGCATCAAACTCCTACCACATTGCATGAAAGTTCTGGAGAGGGTGATTGATGAACGGATGCGCAGAGTAGTAGAGTGTAAGATGGGAGATGAGCAACTTGGATTCAATTCAGAATGCAGCACAACTGACCCAATGTTTGCACTGAGGCAGATACTTGAGAAGAAGCTAGAGATGACGAGAGAGTCCAACTGGACATTTATAGACTTGGAGAAAGCATATGACAAGGCCCCAAGAAAGCTGGTCTGGGCAGTACCGCGGTGGTTTAAAGTCCCAGAAACATTGGTAAAATTAGTGCAGGCTCTGTACAAAGACCCAGTGACTCAAGTATGAACAGTGTTCGGCCTCACAGAGGGGTTCCCAGTGGGAGTGGGTGTACACCGGGGTTCATCTTTGAGCCCACTGCTGTTCATACTGGTGATGGACTACATTAGCAAACAGGTTGGAGGGGACAGATCAACAAACTGCTGTACGCAAACAATGTGGCAGTACAAGCAGACTCTAAGCTAGAACTTCAGTAAAGCATAGGAGAATGGAATGCAAATCTGAAGGCACATGGGATGAAGCTAAGCATAGATAAGACAGTGGTAATGGCAGCAAATTGGGTAAATCAGAAGAAGCTGATAATAGAGATAGAAGGGAAGATAGTGGAACAGGTAAACAGCTTCAAGTATCTCAAAGGGGTGGTTTAGGAGAAGGGTGGTCTGAATGAAGAGGTCAAAGCTAGAATCAGAGGGGCTGCAGCCAACTGGCATAGATTATTAGGTGTAGTCTATGACAGAAGAATGCCAAAGAAGCTGAAAGGTAAGGTGTACAAGACAGTGGTGCGACCAGTGCTACTGTATGGTGCAGAAACCTGGGCAGTAAAGGCTGAACAGTTGAAGAAGCTAGAGGTGATGGAAATAAAGTACCTGAGAAAGGTGGTAGGATCACACTGTGGGACAAACGAAGAAATGAGGACATAAGAGTAGAAGCCAAAGTAGCTCTGATTGCAGAAAAGATCAAAGAGAACAGATTACGGTGGTTTGGGCACATGTGTAGAAAAGCAGAAGACAATCTGGTGAGGAAGATTTCGGACAGACAGGAAGAAGGGTAAGAGGAAGCGAGGACGTCCAGCAAAGAGGTGGATGGAGTGTATGAAAGAAGATCTGTGACAGTCAGGCAAGAGTGTTGAATAAGGCAGGAGTGTGGCACTGAATCAAGACAGTTGGCGAAAGTTAACACAATACCCCGACCCCATGTAGAAAAAGGGGGGCTGATGACGAGGGGGTCAAGTGGTTAGATGTCTGCTAAAATGAGCTTTCAAAGAAAGCATCCTTAAAAGCTGGCAACACATGAGGAACAGATGCACAAAATCATATTACCATTACTGCAATTCTGGTATTATTTATTTGGAAGACCCCCCCCCCCCCAAAGAAAAAGAGAGTGTGTAACTGAGGCTGGAAGGATGGCCCATGCTCAGGAAAAAATTCCTCATAGCAGATTAGCTAAGAAGACTCTCTCAGTCCCATCCCCAGTGCAGATAAGAGTGTTTCTCCATTACCAGGACAGGGCAGATTAACAACTACAAAGGGCATGCCTGCCCCTGGTCCTTAGTGGCTTCCCAGGAGCTCAACAGATGACCCAAGAGAGATGATGAGTGATCTGGGGAACAACAGATAGTCACAGTGGTGTCAGAGAGAGCCTGAGTCAAGACCAGAGTCTTCCCCCAGTATTTTTTTCCTATACTTGTTGCCTGGGGAAGGAAAAGTCAATAACTGGGACCCAGGTCTGTGTCTTAGCCTCTGCAGGTGCCTGACAAGGAGAGAAGCTGTCTTACCTCAAGACTAAAAAGTAATATTTGAGGTAAAATATACATACATAATATATATCTATAGCTATATCTATACACACACACACACACACACACACACACACACACACACACACACACACATTTTACCTCAAATATTACTTTTTAGTCATGAGGTAAGACAGCTTCCGAAAAAGAAGACTGACAAGTGGGTAGCTGGGTTTAATCTAGATTGTAAACATTCTGGCAGGAATTTAAAGTTCTAAGTTAAAAAATTTAAATAACAACCCTGAAAATCAAAAGACAATTGACAACTGAGGTAAAAGTTGCTATTTTCCTCACAAAAGTATAACTATTTACAAAAACTTTCAGTCAGGGAGCCATAAGTAACATATATAAAATCCTGGGGTAAAATTTTACTGACACCCACTAAAAAATCTCCATATTATATCAAAAATGTCCTTTTCACTAAAAATAAATAATTTTCTTCAAAAATATTAATGTTGTGGGAGATGATCCGCAATGGGGGAACTCGCCAGTCTAGCCTTGTTGAAGCACTAGCTGAAGGTCAGTTTCCCTAAGCCCACAGAGCAGCACACTCTACAAAGGTTTTTGCACACCAGTCACTGAGTTTATCCCCGATTTCCTCCAGCAGGACAGTGGCTAGGGTACTTGGAAGGTGCCCTAAAGCTTTAAAAGCTGGCCGTCTGGTCATATCCTTGGCAGGACATCCCATGTAGATTATGCTACTACAGCAGTAATCTAATGAAGAACATTTATAAAATCATTGCTAAAACCCTTATGCTATAAAAATAACAAAATAATAAGCACTATCATCTCTATACACATCTTCACACTGTACATCAATAACAATCCTAGGCAACATAAATAATCATACTTTTAATTAAAACACTGTGACCTGTTTCAGTGAGTGAAGGCCCTTCTTAAAAAAAATCAAACCAAAGCAATGACAGGCATCTAGTGATAACTGGCAACAATATTTTCTTCAGTCTAACAACTTAATTCTTCAGTAGCAGTTTTCTCATATACTTCCATTTTTTATAAGGACCTCAGATCTAAATACAGCATCTTTATACTGCAAAGAATGTTTGCACAAAGCATATTTGTCACAGACATCCATTCAATAAAACACACTTACTCACATGCAATCATCCTAGTCCTTTCAGACGCCTGCAGACACACACAAACGCGCACAGTCTGCCACATACATACACACATTTACCCACCCCACCACCTCTCTACTGAACTTTGTTAAATTCACCTATAGTGCGGTTTCTCCCACTGCCATTTCCTGGACAGAGCACATGGCTAATTAGCACTGGCAACTCCCCCAAATTTCATCATTATGCTACTGAGTGGCTAGTCAGATAGCCCGCCATGGTGACTCTTCCAGCTGTGGAAGACTATTGCAGTAAGTCTGTCACTGAATCAGAAGGGGATTGCAACAAGCAGCTGGTTGTTCGTGGTAGGGCTTACTGCTAATAACTCTTTCTGAATCCCAGGATGATTGTGCATATGGTAAAAACATGACTACATTAGAACTGAGAGGATACTGTTGACAGTTAAAAATAGACATTTTCTATTCCCCTGAATTGAATGAAATTTAACTTTTCAAGATTTTTTGGAAAAGGAGATTGGCTCAGACACACTTCACACTGTTTTAATTAACAGCTTGATTATACATGTTATCTAGGATTACTCTTGCTGCACAATTTAAAGTTGTCTATGGATTATGAAAGTGCTCACTGTGTTATTTTATTTCCTGTTTTATGAAACAGAGGTTTTGATGTAACTCAAGTTAAATAAAATGCTAAAATGAGAAATAAGAGAGTAAACATGTTACAACACTAATAGATATGAAAAATGAACATGACACTGTACTGTAATCATAAATAAGGACATACAAATTCAATTAAAATGCAAGCCTCAGACACTATGTGTAGCTATGAGCACAACAGGAAGATATACCTTAATTTTAATAGACTTGTTTGGTACCCTATTGAAATGTCAGCACTCGAAATGTCAAGTGCTAAAAAGACAAAAAAAAAGAATGAAAACCTGCAGAAGAGCGAATCTTGAAAATCACTCTTCTCCTTAAAACTTTTTTGCAGGGTGGTGAAGCCCTCTTTGCACTCCCGTACCCCCACCAAAAAATACTTTTACAGACCAACTCCAAGATCGCCATACCTTGGAAAAAAGGGAATATTCAAGGAAATGTCATCTCAAACTTGGCATATACAAGTCCTATCTTTTGGCCAGTCAGTCTCCATGTTTTTGAGACTTGCTCTAGTGGGTTCTGACACTTCAAATGGTTACCAATTTGTTTAGAATATGTACAAAAACCAGACCTTTTCAAATGGATAAAGAAAATGATTGTACACAAAAGAATCTGCATGCTGTTGAGCAAAAATAAGGGAAAAGGCTTTCTATTTGCGTTACAAAGTGAAAAGAGCTAGAGTGAAGTCTAAATGCCTCAGAAAAAAGCAGGTTTAAAGAAATGTGGAGAATTGAATGGGATGATTTTTAAACCAGACCCAGATGTTGAATGTGATATTTGTCTAACCATTCCTTAAATCATTGGTATACGAAAGTACTGAAAAGAGAGCTATATGCATATTGTTAAGTTCACCATGTAATGGGGTAGAGCCACTGGGTCAAAAAGTGTTGAATGTGCACATACACAGCACTTACAATAAATAATCTTAATATTTTGGGTTCTTTGGTTCTGAGAAGCTAGGAAAAGTAAAATGAATTTAGAGTGTAAAAGTAAAGACTACATGTGAATACAAATCAGGAATATCTAAAATGAAGTACAGAACTATTGAAATAAGAACAGTTTGCCTTACAAAGATTTCCAAGAGAATAACCAATATAAATAAAACCTTACACTAAACCAGCAATAAAATATCCAGGAAAAGGAATTGAAAGGAGTACAAAATAACTGCAGCCATCAAAAGAGATGTTGTAAAGCAAGTCACAATTCTTATTTGCACTGATGTGCAAGATGTGAATAAAGTGATTAAAAGACAGTACTGCCCATTGGTGACCACTAAGGAAGCAATTTCAAGAAAGATAAATACCAAGTTTTTAAGTGCTATATTCAAACCGGGTATATATTATAACATCAAAGTTTTTAAACATCGAATGTTATAATATCAAACCCATAATGTCGAACCCTGAAAACAGCGAAGGTGCAGGGCACAGAATTCTTTCCCACGGAAAGAATTCGGTGGGCCGTTGCTGTGGCTTCACTGTTTTCAGCATTCGATATGTTGGAACATTACGAGTCGGGCTCAGATAAGTATGCGATTGTGTGTAGGTTAGGGGCGGGTTAGGTGAGTTAGGGTTAGGAAGCGGGTCAGGTAAGTGTGTGGTTATGTGGACGTTAGTGTTAGGGTGCGGGTCAGGTAAAGTATGATTTCAAGTTAAGCAAGAGCAAACATAAAATAGAAATGGCCAGTATGAAGCATCTGATCTGTATTCTATGCTGGGGAAGTAAAGCTTGATGGACAAAAGGAGGAATTGCACAAATAATAAAAACATAAAGATAAGTAGGTTTTAAGGGGGCTATGATGCAATTTCTTGCAGAGATTGAACTTGATTTGTCCAATTATACTTTTAAGAAAGCTATTAGAGAAAGATACTGTCTGGAAATGGAGCTATGAACAAGAAAAGTGTTTTGAAATGCTAAAAACCTAAATGTACAGCATTAAAAACATTAAAATAATATGATGTGGATAAGCCAGTTGTTTTTCAAGAAACAATCAGTACGGTATAGCAGCTATAATGTCATGAGAGAACAGAACATTTGTTAAATGGTCAACAGTATTTATAGTTGCATGCAACGGATACATTCAGCTAGAAAATTAAGTGGATATGGATATGAGGAATTCTATTATGGTGTCTATGGTATAGATGTTTTGGTGAAAAAAATCACATACATATGCAAAACTATTTCAAAGTGTTTTTGTGCAGGGCAAATCCAAAACTGCTCGGTATGTTGCTTAACATTCAAAGTTATGACCTGTAAATGCAACACAGACCACTGAAGACCTACACATAGCAACTTTGTTTAGTACTGCATATTTACCAGAGGTATACAAGGATTTTAAAGAACTAGAGACACTGAATAATTCCGAAGAACCAATCACAGATTAGAAGATAGAAATTCCAAACATGGACTGACACTGCCTAATATATAGTATGATATTACTAATATATAATATGATATATACTTACTGAATGATGTTACAATTAAAGGGTGGTTTGAGAAAAAATATCATAGTTTCCCTTCTACTGAGAAATAAACTGTTCAATGCAAAGATGAGAATACAATAGCTGTAACTCAACTGAGAAAACAAATGCTTGAAATGACATATGAAACATATCTAGGCACAATAAAGTGCAAAAAAGCAAGAATTACTACTGACAATGATAAATTAAAATGACATGTACATGCATGAGTATTCAGGCATTTGTCCAGTCACACTATATGCAGTCTAATGGCAAGTGAATGGTACCATCCAAACACTGAAAACTATCATGCGAAAAAGCAGCAGCAAATTGCCATCTCTCAGATGTAGAATATACACATAATCCACTGCAGGGACTCCAGGCTCTCAAGAGCTCTATTGGTGATGGGCAGAAAGTTGAAAGCAGAGTACCTAAATTATGGATGCATGAAAATTACCACAAAGTAATGGCAATGCCAGACAGAAATCAGCAGAGGCAGAAATTTCACTATTAGAAAACCTGCAGAGGGCTACCAGTTTTACAGGTTGGATATTAAGAAAACAAAAGAGACAGAAATGTTTGCAGCAGTAAAGCCGAAGTACCTGGTAACGTAGTCAAAAGTGCTGTACACAGGGAAGGTGGAAAACTGTACAAAATAAATCAAGCCAAACATCAGTAAAATGCAAGTAGTCTCTGTCACAACCAGTCATGTCAGCAAGAGACTGAGGACTGTGACAGCTGTGAAGCAACTCATTATGTCACGCCTCCATGAAAAGCTGTAGTGTAGCAAGAACTAACCCAAAAGGAAGGCTAGATGTTCGGAGTCTACAGTCATGTCAAATGCTGCTGACATGAACAACCGATAAAAACAGACAGCTATAGATAGTCCCAAAGTTAATCACAGATTAAAAAGTGAGTTTCTGTTGAAAGTGTAAGGACCACAACTGTAGTCTCAATAATGAGATTAAATGTGTGAAAATGGGGACTATGTATATATGTCTGTGACTGTAATATCTTACAGCAATTCCTTTAGTCTGAGGTACTGCAATATGGCATAAGCTTCTATAAGTAGCAAAGCTATGGGAGAAAAGTAGTAATATTTTCCTGCAAAAAATAATTTAATGGAAGTACAGTGACTTGCAATTCACTGTTCTTTCTAATTCACACTTAATTTTTTGTAGCTATGAGACATGTGATTAGAATCCTCACACTTGCAACAAGGAGCACTAAAAAGTTGCAGTCACTAAAATGTGTTTTGTAAGGATGATCTTATGCGGATGCAACTTGTCCATAACATGCTTAATATATAGTTACTGTTAAAATTAACATGATTGGTGTAACAATGCATATATATGTGTGTGTGTGTGTGTGTGTGTGTGTGTGTGTGTGTGTGTGTGTGTGTGTGTGTGTGTGTGTGTGTGTGTGTGTGTGTGTGTGTGAGACAGAAAGAGGCAGAATGTACAATATGGAGCTATATTGGTTTAAATGCTAATGAGCTACTTACAAGCAGTTGCACATATTAGGTTGCACTTATGTTCAGTTTGAATAAAGTCACTCACCAAGAACACACCACATACAGTTTCTTTGTCAAATTTACTCACTATCCAGACATTACACCTCTCTCTCTCTCTGTAGTGTGTTTTACAATCTCTCTCTCTCACAGTACAGTATCTGCCTCTGTCCATCTCTCTTGCCTACTGTGGTGCCTCTTTCCATCTCCTCTTTGTCTCTGTCATAGTGTGGTGTCTGCCTGTCTCTCTCTCTCATTCCTTGGGGTGCGTTTGCCTCCACTGCTCTTTCTTTCCCTGTCCTGCAATGATGCAACTGCATCCCACTGAGACACAAAAGTGCACACTTATGAATTGTCAGTCACAAGTAAAAGCTTTACATGGTGTTTCTACCGCACTACTACTGTCACCCTTTCAGGACTAGAACCTGTTCTCAAAGACAGCATGTGGATCATAGTTTAAGCAAGCCTCGCCAGCTGCTGGACTCTCACTCCTACTGCTCTGGTCCTTTTATCACAGAAGTCAAACAGTCTGTTCCTGCACCAGAAAGCTGTCCTACATCTTGGATCATTTTTGCATCTCATCACTCCATCACCACCAACAACTAAACTGAAAGCTAAAAAACACACCCAGTGAAAACACACACTTAAATTTTCTAGTACACAAATATAGCCATTTCTATCTGCTCTCTTTTATAATTGGGGAGGAAAAGATACTGAATTTGAGCAACCAATGTAATGCAGAAAAAAGTTCAAACACTAAACAGTAAATACAAGGCATTCTTCAGGATTTCACATCAGATTATTTTGACTGAAGCAATGCAACTGCTAAAGGAAAGTTACCAAGATACTGCCTAAATTCCTCGCTGCCTGTAAGTAAAGTTTACTACACAAGCACTTTACATAAATGGCAATATAAAGACTGCAGGCCATATTCCTATAGCAGTACTTGTAGAACTTTTATGGGATTGCATACAGCTGGCACAAGGTAAAACTCACATACCCATCCTCATTCAATTCATAGAACTTCCTCAGACCCTTCAAAATACCATGGTGTGGGGACATAAGCTGCATATGAAGTGCAGAGACACAGCTAGAATTCAATCAGAAATCCACAGTATATGCCATGATTCACAAACAAGCAGATAGTGCATTACTTTGTGGAGTAGGAAAAGAAAGGCATGAGAGAGAGCAGCAGAGCACCCACCCACCCAGTAAGGAATGTTTGAGAAGGCAGCAGGGAAGAATGTTGAGGGGTTACTCAGCATAACATATCCGAACACCTGCAGCACCATCTCTTGGAAATGCACTACATGTAGGGCAGAAAAACACCATGGGATATGACGACACTTAGGTTACTTTGCAGTGCAGGCAAGTGCACTGCCCAACCAGACTTGGCTTATTCCCAACAGTGATGCAAACAAGCTCCAACCCAATAGAACTGGCTGCTGTACTCAGTCCAATAATTAGCATCACATGCTACTGACAGTTCATCCAAATTCATGGTAACTTGGTATGAAACTTACAATCTGGACATAAATTGCAAAGCTTCATCAACAACAGGTAAGCAAAGAAAAGTGTGTGTGTGTGTGTGTGTGTGTGTGTGTGTGTGTGTGAGAGAGAGAGAGACTAACAGTGTATCATTGTCTGCAGATGAGTGACTGTGTGTCTGCACATATTTGGGGGTCAGCTTCTGTAGGGGAATATAGGGACACCTTCATGCATAGAAGAATGTGTGTAATTTCTTAGCTGGTCCAACTATGCACTGACAGGCCATCTGAATACTATGCTTTATGAATCACTCCTGTCTTGCTGGCAGACTACACATGAAGCAAGCAGTCCGTGCATGGAACCACACACTGTGCATGCCCAAGTCAATAAGCCTGCAGTTTACAGAGAACAGGATAAAGCTCCTGTGTGTGCATGTGTGCTATTTACATAGGAAACAAACTTGCATACTGACCATCAGTTGTGTATTATGAAGTAACCTAAATCAGGAAAGTAAGAGAGTTATTTTTCAAAATGCACAGGTGTTGGAGCAATTTATGCCAGAGCAGGTTTAACAACTTTGAATATTCACAACAACTAATCTTCTAAGACTGAAAATGTTCTTACCACAGGATACAGAAGAGAACTGGAGAAAAAATACAGAAAACCACCAAAGCAGCAAAGACATCTATAAAATAAAAACACAGTATTGGTAATCAAATTAATTACTTGCATTACTTACAGTATCTTGACCAACTTCCTCTAAACTTGTATGGGACAGCTAACTTGTGCTTGCAAACACATGCATATTAGTACAGACATTCTAGACATTCAGACACTGCACCTCAGAAAGTTTACAAGGTTGCTAAAACTCCTAGGGACAAATGTGTAAAACTAGCATGCCTGCCCATGCTGACTAGATTCTGCGCCAAGTATGCAGTCAGGGGAGTTGGTTTATCGTACCATGCAAGCATAGCTCACTTGTATATACAAGCTTAGAGTTTCAGTTACACCTTCATAATACCGAACAAAGACGTCCAGCAGTAACTACCTGCTTCTGCTTCTTTGTAGTCAGAGGTTCAGCAGGCTACACATTCGTCTGATGACAAATGACAAGAAAAGTCCCTGTTCTTATCACCCACCAACAACTGTATTACTTTTGTCTGCCTTTATTTGTAATGCAAATACTAAGAATTTCCAAGGAACAACATCACAATATAACAGCCTACAGAAGTATGGCAATTCACAGATTATAATAGCGCCACTAGATCATTTTTCCTTAGCATACAAACAGTTCTTTCCGTAAACTTACTCTAATTTCCACATCAGTTTTCTGTACTCAGGCCTCATCTGCTTACTGTGGTGAAAATTTGCATAGATATTATTATCCAGCTGCATTTGCTCAGTCAGAAATAAAATTACACTCAATGAAAATGCTGCATACAAATAACCAAAAGCAACTTTGAAAAACAGTCATATTCTAAACTAATTTTTCCTCTATGCTTCTTTGGGAGTCAGGACTAGAAAAGTCCTTTGTTTTCCACAAAACACAATGGACAGTGGTTAGTGTAATACTTTTAATTTATTATTACTATTTCCTAGATATCCAGGGTCATACTAATAGGACTCTCCTACACATGCATGTCTGAACTTCCTATCAAAAATTTTTAATGTACATACATTTTGAGGATTCAGCTTCCCTTCATATTAAAACTTTACAAGGTTAACAAGATATTTAAAATGAACTATTGCAGAGCATTCAAAATACCAAGAGACAAAGCCATCTCCCCTTCCACTTCTTCAGTGCCACCCCAAAGGTACTTTATTTGGGGTCTGCTATTCACCAGTTTCATTAATACCCTAATCCCAGATTATTTATGTATGTTTTAATAAATTAACACTCATTTGTGCTGGCCATTCCTGTTACACATAAGCTCATACCTTGTAACTGTCTGCGGTGAAGAAGCTGGACATAAATACTGATGAGACAAAAAGTAATGTCTTCAGAGCATTAGCTAGGATGAAAACAAGTTAGTATGGGGGGGGGGGGTCCCCATTCAGAACATTGAAATAGTGCCATAAAACAAGCAGTCTGGACTCTGGATGGACTTAGTATACTTTGTTTCACACCATCAAGTAAATAATCTAACAATTGCTTTATATATTATATTGTAAACTCAAAACCTCACTTCCTCTCAACAAGCTACTATAAAATCTGCTAACTAAGGAAGCAAAACATGTGATTGGGAAGCAACAGTCTTCTTACACATTGCAGATTTCGCCCTATTCTGACTACCCTCTCCATTTGAATTGTCAGGGCCGGTGTTAGCATTTTGGAGGCCCCTAGCAACTGTCAAGTTGGGGGTCCCTGGACACATCCAGTCTATGCATCACCTTGTCACTGCCATCCCCCCAATCTTGTGCTGCAGAGTTTTAGGCATAGTACTCACAGTCTGAACTGTAGCTACAATACTCTTACATTAAGACAGGCCTGTGTACCACATTACCACATACCTGGACTTACTGGAGTCACTTAGCATACAGCCCAACACCTTACTCATGGGTGATTTTAACCATCTTACCATCGACAGGGAATCATACATGACTACATACATGCTGGCTCAGACGTTCTTGGTCTTTGTCAATAAAAATGCTCTGGAAAGTACAGTTGTGTACACTTACCATAAATGTAGATGTTCGAGTGTATTCACTGTTGCAGTCATTACATTTGGGTAATCTGCTAGCAGGTTGCCCTCAGTCGGCCTGATTAACAAAGTCTTGGGTCCTGCGTTGGTTGCTGTCCCTTCTTCCATGACATCAGGTCGTCAGGGATATAAAACATGCAGCCAACACCATTACATCAGTTTTTCTTGCCCCAGATGTCAGGTGCCCCCCAAATGGGGAGCAATATATATATATATATATATATATATATATATATATATATAAAAAATAAGAAACACAAAAATATACCTCCAAACAAAAGCAAATACACCCAAAAGGCTTTTAAGCATAATAAAAGAAAGAAGAGGTATAGTAAAAGAAAAAAACAGGGGGCTGGAGGGAGAGTAACCAGGACTGCAACAGTGAATACACTCGAACATCTACATTTATGGTAAGTGTACGCAACTGTACTATGTTCATCGTGTTTCAATGTTGCAGTCATTACATTTGGGTAGATTCCCAAAGCTAAGGTTGGGAGGATGGATTTATACAGCATTAGGACCAGCTATAAGGCCCTGCAAAACAGCAGTGGCAAAGCCAGCTCTGGATTTAGAGAAAACTGGTAAGTGATAATGCTTGGTGAAAGTATGAACTGAACTCCAGGTAGCAGCTTCTAGAATATCCCTGGTAGGAACACCTCTGAGAAAGGCTGCTGAAGTAGATGCAGCCCTGGTGAAATGAGATCTGATCCCCTGGGGGATAGGTTTTCCATGGTGCTTATAACAGAAATGAATACAATGGCTTATCCATTTAGAAATGGTTTGCTTTGAAATAGCCTTCCCCTCTGCCCCTGCAGCAACTGCTACCAGCAGTTGTTCAGATTTTCTTCGAGATTTAGTCCAGTCCAAGTAGAATCTAAGTTGTCTGTGTACATCCAATGAATGCAGAATCCGCTCTCCCTTGTTCTGTGGATTGGGAAAGAACATTGGCAAATGAATGGACCGATTAAGAGCCACACTGGATGCCACCTTGGGCATGAATGAGTGGCACCCTGTCCACATGAAAGATGATGAAAGGCTCCACTGCCATAAGGGCCTGTAATTCAGATACCCTTCTAGCTGAAGAGATTGCTAAAAGGAAGGCTGTTTTCCAGGAAATAAATTTTAAGTCTACAGTAGCAGTTGGCTCAAAAGGAAGTAGAGTGAGTTTCTGCAATACAAAGTTAAGGTCCCAGGCAGGGGTTGGAGCTCTCCTGGGTGGTCAAGTTTTTGGCCCCTCTGAGATACTGCTTTAGATGAGGATGAGAGAAGAGGGGGGGGTCTGTGTTGTAATGAGCTGAAATGGCTAAGGCATGGATTTTAATGGAAGAAAAAGACAGGCCCTTATGAAGCATCTCAGTTAAGTATTGCAAAATCTGAGGTAAATTGGGCATTGCTGTGCTCATCCCTTGAGATTGATTTCAGGAACAGATTTTTTTCCATTTGTCAGCATAAGATTTTCTAGTACTAGGTCTTCTCGCCTCCAAAATTACATCCATCACAGGTTTGCTGAGGGATGCTACGGGAGAATTTAAGTGATTAGCCAAGCTGCAAGATTCAATGTTTGGAGTGAGGGTGCAGAATTTGGTTCTCCTGCTGAGGCAATAAGGAAAGTGTCTGAGGCAGGTGCCACGGAGAAATGTATGACACACTGTGCAGGAGTGGGTACCAGTGTTGGCGAGGCCAGTCTGGAGCAATCAAAACAATTTTTGGTTTGTCCTGTTTGACTTTTAGTAGAACTTTGAAGAGTAAAGTCAGAGGGGGAAAGGCATAGACTGATAGGTTTGAGCTTGTAGTTGTACTTGGTAGCTCAAGGCCGTGTTCCACAATGCCATGGCTAGTCTGCAAAGGGGGTAGGAATGTGTACCCCCCCCACTTATGTACCACATAACCGTGGTGTTGTCCGTCTTTATCAGTAATTGTCCTGGATGAAGGTAGTCCTTGAAGGTTGTCAGTGCATTCTGTACAGCTAGCATTTATTTTTGATTGATATGAAGGTGCATTTGATTTGGGCTCCATTTGCCCTGAATGCACTTCCCTGCCAGATGAGCCCCCCCATGCATAGTCTGATGCATCTGTAGTTAGGGTTTGGGTGGCAGGGGGTGGTGTGAATGGCAGTCCCTTGTTTTGGTGGCAGGTCTCTGCCCACCACAGGAACTCTAAGCGCAGGCTAGGTATGATAGGAATCATTGTTTCCAGGCTGTGACAATGTTGACTTCATAAACTTTTTAAGTACCGCTGAAGTTTCCTCATATGCAGTCTTGCATATGGAATTAAAAGAATGCATGAGGCCATGAACCCCAAGGCTTGCAGTATTTGCCTTGCAGATAGCAGGGTTTTTGTGGCCGCCTGTTTGAAGTCACCAAATAAATTTGCTTTTCTGGCATAAGGAAAGCCATCTGGGCAGTTGAATTCAAGCTTGCTTGCACCCAGGAATGTAATTTTTTGAGAGGGTACCAGTTGAGATTTATTTTTGTTTATGGTGTACCCTAGACAGGTTAGAAGTCTTTTTACAAACACCAGATGTGCGGTGGTGGTGCTGCAGTAGCATTGTCGCCTCACAGTAAGATGCTGTCCGGTTCAATTCTCAGCTACAGCGTCTTCTGCGTGGAGACATGCATGAATGGGCATACCTTCGTTGAAGGTTGTGCATCAGAGCTGGCAACTCGGCATGTAAGAATCTACTGCCAATCATTAGTGGACCGGAGTTCCGCTGTGGCGACCCCTAACCGGGAAAAGCCGAAAGACAAAGATGTTTTAGAAGAATGGCCTGGTTTTCTGCCTAAATTAGACAATCGTCCAGGTATGGATATATTTGAATATTTCTTTGCCTGCAAAATGCAATTACTGGAGCCAGGCACTTTGTGAATACCCTCGGCGCAGTAAACAAGCCAAAGGGCAGTGCAGAGAACTGATAATGCATGCAGCCTGCTTTGAAGCTTAGGAATCTTTTGCAAGATTCCCTGACTGGGATATGCAGGTAAGCCTCTTTTAAGTTGAGAGTTGCCAACCAGGCATCCTTGCCTAGCATAGGAAGCAACTGGTGAAGAGTAAGCATCTTGAATTTTGGAATGTCCAGAAAGGTGTTTAGAGTAGACGGGTTCAGAACTGGAAGCCATGATTTGTTTTTTCTCGGTACCAGGAAAAGTCTGGAATAGAAACCTTGTCCCTTTTCCTCTTCTGGTACTAGTTGAATAGCCCCCGTGTTTAGGAGGGAAAGTACTTGTTTTGAGCCTCTGCCCACTGATTTGGGAGCAGGTCTGGCCACCCGTTTGGAGTTGGCAGCATGTGGAAATGAAATCTGTAGCCCTGGGACACTATTTAAAACCCATTTGTCCTGGGTTATAAGTTGCCAGTTTCTTGAATGAAGAGCCAGTTTTCCCCCCAAAGGGGCGGCTAAGAGGTAAGTGCTTGGTAATTTCAAAGGTAAGTCATTGAGACCATTTACCATAGGGTGGTGCTTTGTTGTTTCCAGATTTGGAAGTGGAAGCACCCCATTGCTTAGTTCTGAAAGTCCCTTGGGACTGAAACCTGGTGGTTTTGGAATGTCTGGGTTTGGCCATAGTGGCTCTGGAAGGAGCTACAAAGGACCAGTTCTTAGTAGGCCAATGCCTACTAAAATCTAGGAGGTTGCACTTGTAAGAAATCTCTCACAATTTGCATAGATTTAGCTTTATCTTCCATATTTTTTAGAATTTCTTCAGCCTTATTGCCAAATAAGCAGTCCTTCTGTAAAGGAGCATCCAAAAGTTTTGCTTTAACATGATCAGGCAGAGATTGCTCCTTAAGCCAAGCATGCCTTCTATTTACAGACCCAGTAACAGCAGCCCTACAAGAGGCCTCTAAGGAATCAAAACCACATTGCAAAGTATGTTGCCAAGTTGTTCAGCTGAATGCAATAAATCCTGCAAATCCTTATTCTCCACACAGTCAGAAATCAACATAATTTTCTGTTTAAGCAGTCCCATGATATGCTGTTGATATTTTAGAATATGGAATTGACAGTTTAATGCCATGATTGCTAAGGTTGAAGTATAAACCTTTTTACTCCATCTATCCAGCGCCCCAGAGTCTCTATCAGAAGGGGTAGGATTTTTAGCAATAGAAGCCTTAATGCCCTTGGGCCCCTGAGAAATGGTTTCAGGGTCTGCAACAGGAAAAAGGAATTTGTGGGACTCAAGAACCCTGTAGTACCTGTCTGGTTTGCTAGGGGCTGGAGGCAAGGAATCAGGGCCCATACTGGATTCCAAGAAAACATCATCAACAATATCTAGTACAAGAGGTACAGCCAAAGGCCAATGCTGAGGAAGAAGGAAATCCCTAAGCCTCTTTTTGGATTCAGAGAAATCCTGACTTACCCAGTGGAAATGCTTCCTTAAGGTATGTAAAGCTTCCCCAAAAGAGAAATCCTCAGATGGAGAAGCAAAGGGAATGGAACCTCTGCAACAGAGTCCTCATAAGTAGGTATGGACAAATCCAGATCATTAGAAGAGTCAGAAGAAACAGTGTCCTGTTCAGAAGATTCATAGTCAAATTCAATCCTAGGCCTCTTGGGGGGGGGGGGGGGTGGCGGAGGTTTGACTACCCCCGATTACAGTAATTAAATCTTCAGCCATTTTCATCATTTGTTTTTTAGGCATAGGGGCCTGAACATGTGGCCTGGGCATCAGTTTTTTAGACACAGATCAAGATTTAGGCCTTAGCACTGAAGTTGGCATCAGTTTAATATGCAAGTCTGTAGGCCCGAGTACACCCTCAGAAGCCGGTGCCTGCTCAGCGGCTCCGGACCTATCCAAGGTAGAGACATCCACGGGTTTCACATGTGAAGCATCTCACGGCATACTGGAATCCGAATGGGTCTCGGTAGAGGCCTGCGAATCAGAAGCAACAGGTATCAGGGGCTGCGAAAGCACCTCACTGAGTACCAGCGAACTGGCGACTGGCTTAGGAGAAGCATAGCTGGCAGTTTTGTACCTCAATGGCCTGTCTGTCTTTTTCTTTGCGTTTTTTTGGTATTTCGGTAGTTGGATGGCTAACCAATGTCATTTCTGGATAATTAAACTGAGAACTGAAATATTTTGAAACAAAAATGTACCGACGATGGATAGTGCGCTGATTAAATAAAGCACAAAACCAACAGCAAGGTACATCGTGGTCAGGGCCTAGGCAAGGAATACAGTACAAATGAAAATCCTTACGAGGTATTTGCTTCCCACAAGTAATACAATTATTAACTTTTACTGACATTGGTAAGGAGCAAGAAAAAGTTTCCCCAATGAGGTAAGTTAGCTTTAAGTTGAAGACTTTGGTTCTGAAACTCAAAAACGAAAATTTCAGGAGTCGGCCGACCGGCACTTGTGAACTGCTTCTGCTTTGGGCACTGCACGGCAAGAAGGACTGATGTAATGGTGTCGGCTGCATGCTTTATGCCCCTGACAGCCTGACGTCATGGAAGAAGGGACAGCAACCAATGCAGGACCCAAGACTTTGTTAATCAGGCCGACTGAGGGCAACCTGCCAGCAGATTACCCAAATGTAATGACTGCAACAGTGAAACACAATGAACATCAGCTAGTCAGCACACCTACAAGAGGCTCAAATGATCTGGACATAGTACTCACTCCATGTGAGAGCATTGCACCCCTCTGTGTGATGTCCTCCTTGGTAAGACTGGACCATAAATCAGTCTCATTTGATGCAATTATAAGACCAGATACCTCATCAAGATTAAAAATGCTTAAGAATTTTTCAAAGATAAATTATCTCCCACTAAGTGATGGTATAAGAAGTTTCAAAGCCCTCTTGAATGCAGATAACATGGACTCGTACGCAGAGGTGTACACCAATGCCCTGTATAACCATTGAAGGAGTTGCATAGAATTGGCTGTACCTGACCAGATTAAAATCAGGTCTTGCTGAAAAAACAAGCCACCCTGGTGGGCCCCTAGCATAAAAAGGATGTACAACAAGAGAAAGAATCTAATGTCCAAGAATAAGAGGGAACTGGCTCAGCAGAGGAAGAAATCCATCTCTAGCTCAAATTAGAGATCTTGTCAAGTATTCCAAAGCTAATTACAAAGTAAAAACAGTCTCCCTAGCTAAAGATAATCACAAGACATTCTTTAACTACATCAGAAATCTAAAAGGGAATACCCAACTATGTGCTGAACTGATCATGGATGACACCACCCATAGTCAACTGGAGGTAATACTCAAACTGCTAGCTGATGGATTTGGAGGAAGTTTCACCCCCCCCCCCCCGTGCCAACCAGTCATCCCCCAAAGTATACCTGCCACCTTTCCTCAGCCTATTATCTCAAGAGAGCAGGTCATCTTGACGCTCTCCAAAACCAAAAACACAGCATCAATGGGACCAGACAACATCCCAGGTTGCTTTTTAAACAACTTAAAACATGACCTAGCAGGCCCACTTGGATCCCTGTTTAACCACAGCCTACAAACTGTTCTATGTTCTGGCGGAATGGAGGACAACAACAGTAATCCCTCTGCACAAAGGGAGACCATCAACCAGCCCTGGGAGTTATAGGCCCATAAGCTTGACTAGCCACATCTCCAAGGCCATGGAAAGAGTCATTATGACCTTATTAACAAGGATATAGGTAATCTCCAGTCTCTGGACCCAATCCAGTTCAGATTCATTAAAGGTAGATCATGCCTGTTAAACATGGTTGACTTCTTAGAGAAAGTCACCAAGGCCCTGGACAAGAGAAAGACAGCGAAGACCATCTATCTTGACCTAGCCAAGGCATTTGACACAATCCCCCACTCAGGTCTTATAGAGAAATTTTCCAAATCGGGAATTAACCTCTACTATACCAGATGGGTAGCCAACTGGCTCACTGATATGACACATACTGACAAAGTGGGTAACTTCACCACTAGCAACAGACCAGTCACCAGTGAAGTACCACAGGGTTCTGTACTGGGCCCCTTACTGTTTGGAATTTATTTGTCATAAGTACAGGCAAACTTGGACAGTCTGTGGCTGACTGGGAATGGAGGACTGGGAGCAATTACTGAGCCCCCCAACAATATTAATCTACTGCAGACAGGGTTAATGCAGACAAATGATTTGTGCCAAAGGCATGGATTAAAGCTAAATGCAAATAATGCATTACTGTTCCCCATGGAAAAGCTGACATCCTACTTTACATTACAGACAGCAACCCCCCTAAGTGTAGACCCAGTGGTATGTGATCTGGGTATTCAGGCTGATAGCAATCTGAACTTTGACCACCACATATCCACAGTAGTAAGGAAATCCTTCTATGTGGCACATCTTATAAGTAAAGTCATCACATCTCGATCTAAGGATGTTATAATTCCATTATATTTGGTCCTCATCAGTCCAACAACTGAGTACAATGTGCCCTTTTGCATGTATCTCACCTGACACCTGCAACAATTGGGGAGACCACGGAGGTTTCTCACCAAGAAATTACAGGGGACACAAAACAAGTCTTACACAGGAAGACTGAAAGCCCAGGCTGCCACTGTGTTCTGTCTCCTACAGGCTGCTAAGGAGCTGACCCAGCCCTGCTAGAAATGCTACACATTTGTAAATCAAACTGGAGGAGGGTCACTCGTTGCATGGATCTTAATCTAGCCTCTGACATGAAAGGTCATGCTGGAGAGATAAATACATCTCCCAGAGACTGCCACTTCTCTAGAACAAGCTTCCAATTCACATGAAACACAGCCCCTCCCTGACCCCCTTCAAATGCAGCCTAGATCAATGGATGGATGATTGCAAACTCACTTCTGGGGTGGTGGCTTTGTCCCACCTGGACAGATGAAGTTGGTATTAACTACCACAGATCCTTACTTCTGTGAACTTCACTCCCCTAACACCAATAATTGAGGCAACTCAAGATAAATATGGTTAGGCCTGTAAGGGCTCTCGGGCTGTTAGCCTAGTAACCTCCTATGAAGCTATTATGTTGTCCATCTCACACAGAGACATTGATAGTGACTGGCATTTAGTTGCATTTATGATAAAATATGACCCAATGTACAGGGCTCGTCTTAGGCTAAATGATGCCCTAGGTAAAGGGCTCCATGGAACCCCTCACTGCCTATTATTTCATCCCCCCTGTAAACACTCTCCAGTGCTCCCCCCTATTTTCCTTCCCATCCCAGGCTCCCCACACATGTGCATTACTTTTTTATCCTTTGCTGACATTTTGTCATACTCTTCGCATTATCAAGAAGCCATGGCTTCCTCTATGTGCTCAAGTGCATTTTAACATTTTTTAAAACAACTGTGTCCACTCTATGAAGCTTGAACAAAAATTATGACTAAGGAAAGAAATTCAGTGTTGCTGTTCAAGTTTGCTTTTTCTTACATCCATTCAGCACACCTTACCTGGCCAAGACAGCACAGTAATCACTATGTAGGGAATAAAACAGAACAATTAAGCCCTAAGGTTATAGATGCTCACAGGTGCAATTTAGATCATTTTCCCAACTTTCTGATCCATTGGTGGGCTGAAGAAAAACACGAGTAAGAAAAGACTTTCAGCTTTATTTTTTTCTTTCAAAGAAGATACAACCTGTGCCCAAGGCTTAATATTCAAAGCTGAGAAAAGAGTAGCCCAAAATAAACTGACACACAAATGCTTAAGAGGATCTCTGAATACTGCCTACCCTCTCTACCCCACCCCCTCAAATAAAAAGCAGTAACACTCTGTGCATCCCTCAGGTGTTAGATTGGGATGAAAGCTGAGTCAGAAGGCCACAGTCATATATTTGAGTTGACTCCTATCATGCAAAAACATAGAATGCCTCTACACTCCTCTCCTCCAAAGACAGTATACTTCCTGATGCGTTACTGTGAGAAAAGTGAAAAACAATGACAAGAGTAATGTAATCCAACTTGTCGCTCCTAAGCAGTACACTGTCTCTACACAAGCTGCAGTAACTGCCTTTACCAACTTATTACTCTTAAATACACTACAACCGTGTGCCCCTCCACACACACACTCACGCAATAAGTATAATGGCAATGCTAATGATGTTTGTGCTTGAACATAAAATAAATTATTTCCAGCTTGTTACTCTTGAACTGCAACACACGCACGTGTGCGTGCACACACACTAACACGCGCACGCATAAGCCATAGAAAAACTCATTTTACACCGATTTCAGCAAATAGCAGTACATTGCGCAACACTAGTACTGCCACACCAGATCAGCGAACTTTGTATAGAAGTTCTCAAGCAGCAGGGGTAAGTCAGTTGTATTTGCCTCATTGAGAAGTAATGCATACCTGTCACTGTTCCTGACTTCACACAATGTCCTCGATTTTGCCTCATATTTTTGCCCTGATCCTCATAATTTGTTTTGCTGATGACTCATTTAGGATTATTGACAGTCAATAATGCCAAATATTAGAATTTCATACTTGTCATTGGCCAAAAATGCAAGTTGATGCAAAATGTGTTAAATGTCTTACTGATATTTATTCTGCTTTTAGACTTTGTCCAGAATATTTGAGCATTGAAGTTGAAAATGATATATCTGGTGCCCTGTCAGTATTTATAGAAACTCCCTGAAAAAGAAAACAATCCCTGAAGATTAAGAACATTTGCTCCTCTTGAAATCCTAGGTGTCGCTTGTCTCATGCATTCAAATGAGACAATGAGACTGGATATTTGTTCAAGTAATTTATTATACATAAACACATCATGAGCTGTAACTGGAACATTTACTTAAGCTAACTGAATTATTACTTCAAGCACTCACATGTGCATGTCCATACATACATGATTTCACTCTGGCTGACTACACCAAATGTCACTGTCCCTGCATGTACTCGTTATTTATATGCACATGCTCACAAGCTACAGTGGCTGACTAGGATCAACATGCACAGTCTGATCTACATCCTCCCTCTTTAATTTGTTCTGCATGCAATACAGAATAGACAAAACATTTTCACAAGCAAGAAAACATACTGACAATAACATTCAAGTCTAAGTCTCCGTGTATTTTGGATTTAGCCTAGATATTTGACCTGACATAGTAATATAAAAATTTGAACTGGATTTAACAACTAGGACAGTGTCTGGGAAACTTTTTCAACTGGAACTTCAGGGATTACAACAGGATCTTTCAAAGTAAGTACATTGTCCTCTGGAACTGTAACATGTACTAGTATGCTCTGATAACTAGAGTCTTTGTCATTGTCAAGCTGCTGTATCATCGGTTCGGGCACTGGAAGTATGTGTTTCTGATTTCTTCTGAATTCCAATCCTCCAACTGCACAATATAGGATCTTGGTTCATTACAGAGATGTTTGACAAGTCCCATTTGGTCAAAAACTTTAAATGTCTGCATTCTCACTACTTCTCCTTCTTTCAATGGTCTAAGAAGTTTGCTGGTTTTGTCGTAATTAAATTTTTTGTTACTGACATTTCCTCAAAAGTTGAGCTTTGACCATTTTGTTATTTTTAGCATTTGGTATTAACAACTGTTTATTGACTGGGAGAGTCATTCTGGTTTGTCTAGACATTAATCTCTGGGCAGGTGAATCAAGTAAGTTATCTCAGGGAATGTTTCTCAGATTAAGTAAGTTGAGAAAAACATTGGTATT
This sequence comes from Protopterus annectens, assembly GCF_019279795.1. Lineage (NCBI taxonomy): Eukaryota > Metazoa > Chordata > Ceratodontiformes > Protopteridae > Protopterus > Protopterus annectens. Next base: position 1,617,590,339 of record NC_056744.1, on the reverse strand, counting down.
GTCTGTCCTGGATTTCTCCAGCAAATGTTTTGCACTCTGAACTGCACTATTCAGCCAAGCCATTGGACTGTGGATACTCAGGACTACTAGTAAGAACAAAGTTCCATGTCTCAGCAAATCTCTCGAACTGCTGACTTGCAAACTGTGCACCATTGTCAGAAAAACCTTTGTGCGGACCACCACGGGCAGAAAAAAATGCCTGTTCAATTTTGTAATGACAGTACTGGATGTTAAGTAGGTCAATCTTGAACCAATCTGAATAAGAATCTACTAATACCAAGTAATGCTGACCATTCCATTCAAAAATATCTGTATCAGCTGTCGACCATGGTAATTCAGGAATCTGATTTAGTTGAGGTGGTTCTTTTTGTTGACTCGGTTTAGTACTATTGCAAATTGAACATGCTAGGATTTTCTTCAATATATCTTTCAACATAGAAGGCCAAAATACTGTGCCTCTTGCCCTTCTTTTGGTTGAATCAGCTCCTCTGTGACAATGATGCAAGATTTTGATATATTCTTGTAAGAACTTTTGTTTGAAATTACCACTTTTGGACCTTTCATGATGATACCATCTTCCATCATAAACTTATCTCTGTAAGGAAAACACTGTTGTATGTCTAGTGGTAAACAAGTCTGATTTGCTGGCCATCATTGAATGATAACATTTTATAGCTTCTGGAGAACTGGATCTGAAGCTGTGTGACTTCTAAGCTCATCAAGACATGGCAATGAAAAATGTCTGACTTCCATGACTTCAAAGTCTGCTTTCTCATTTTCATGCTGTTAGGTTGTTTCTCTGGGTGCTCGAGACAAAGCATCAGCAACATAAAGATACCTGACTTTTGTGTAGATAATATTGAAATTGTACTTTTTTAAATTTAACACCACGTGTTGCAAGAGTGCTGGGGCTGTATGCATTGGCTTTTTCAAAACAGTCACTAGAGGTTAGTGATCAGTCTCTATTTGGATAGGTCTTCCATAAATATAATCCGTGAACTTTGAACATGCAAACACAACTGCCAAAAGCTCTTTTTCTATTTGTGCATACTGAATCTCAGTTTGGATTAAAGGTCTGGATGCATAGGCTACTGGTATGCCTTCTTGAAGAATTGATGTGCCAAGACCATACTTTGAAGTATCACAAGAGTGAATAACTGGTTTGTAAACATCATATCATCTCAAGGTGGGTAGTCTGGAAATTTTCTGCTTCAGGATATCAAATGCTCTTTGGTGTTGTTCCAACCAGGACCAGGTAACATTTTTGCATGTCGACTCACATAACGGTGCCGAAAGCTCACTTTGTTCTGGGATGAACTTTCCTAAATAGTTGACCATACCAAGAAAACATTGTAAAGATGTGACATTGTCTGGAACTGGCATTTCAAGAATTGCACTTTGCTCGGATGGATCTGGTTGCAAACCAGAACTAGTAAACAAATGACTCACACAAGTAACTTCCTTCAGCCTGAATTTACACTTATGAGGATTCAGTTCAAGATTTATTTCATGAGCACGGTCTAGAACTTTCCTGAGGTTTCTATCATGCTCAGCTTCACCACTGCCCCCTAAAGTAATGTCTTCTACTATAATAATAGTACATGGATAACCTAAAAACATTTGTTCCATCACACATTGAAATACTTCACTGGCAGGATTGATTCCAAATGACATTCTCAAAAAATCTATATCTACCAAATGGTGTACTCAAAGTGGTTAACAATGAAGATTTGTAATTCAGCAAAATTTTCCAAAATTAACTTTTTGCATCTAAGACAGAAAAGACCATAGCATTTGGCATGAGAGCAGCTACTTCTTCTACTGTACACATTGGATGATGAGGACATTTAAGTGCTTTGTTTAAATCTCTTGGATCAATACATATTCGAATATCATCTGAGCTTTTCTTATGAGCTACGACCATAGAGGATACCCATTCAGTTGGTTCTTCTACTGGCATAAATACACCTAAATGCACCATTTTTCTAGTTCTGATTTTACTTTACTCAGCATCGCTACTGGAATCTTCCATGCTAGTCTAACAACTGGGCTTACTTCATGGTTTAACTTCATGGAATAAATGACTGGGAGTTTACCAAGTCCATCTTTGAAAATATCAGCATATTCACTAAAAATATTCTGTGTAATACTATCATGGTTGTTCAGACTTGTATGGTGGACCTCTTTATTAAATAAAATCAGTCCCATTTTCAAACCATCTTTGAGACCTAACAATGACTGCACATGTCTTTTGACTGTGTAAAACTGCAAGTCATAGCTGTTTCTAGCAGAACAGCATGAAAGAACTACTGAGCCTTTGGTTTGAATCTCTTCATCACCATAAGCAACAGGCTTTGCACACTTTGTCAAATCAAGTCTCTCATCAGCTTGTATTTTAGCAAACATTTCTGCTGACAAAGTTGCACTGTGATCCAGTATCCACTTTAAGCTCTACAGGCTTCCCATTAATCAGTATAGTACAAAATATCTCACTCTTTGCCAACAACTGACAGTCTACTGCATTAACAGTTTCACCAATCACAGAGACATCATCAACATAAAAAGTATGTTCACAGCTTTCTATCTGATCAACTTGTTTCTTTGGATGCTCTCTTTTAATAAATGTATGTACCATTTTAGACTTGCAAAGCCTTTTGAAATTATTTCACTTTTTGCATGTGTGACATTGCAGACCAAAGGCTAAGCACTTTTCTCATTTAGGCTCATGAGTCTCCACAATTACGGCAGTTAACAATGAGGCTTGTTAAGACTTTTACTGTCTGTGCAACGGGTTTTGCTGTATGTGCCCCATTCAGTTTATAGTTATGGTTGGGCGTGGCAGTGCCTCTCAGTTTATATTTATTTTTCATTTTAAACAAAGTAGTACACCAGGATCCACCAAAAAGTATTTATTGAGCGCTTTCGTTTTTTAAGTAAAAAACTTCATCAGAATGGCAGACACATACAAAAACCATGTATATATATATATATATATATATATATATATATATATATATATATATATATATATGTATATATAGACCCTGCTTTAAATACCCTCCTAATTCATTAATGTTAATTGTCAATTACCTAAAAGGTATATGCCACTTAAAAACATAATACAAATTCAGGATATCACATATACATCCCCTTCCAAGTAAAACAAATCAACATTAGAAACTTTCAAAACACATATAGAAAAAAAATATTTTTGTGCAAAATGTGCAAACCATAAATACACATACATCAGATTGTTAAGTCCTTGATTATAGACTTGTAAAAGATATATAAAAAATAAAACTATCTAAAACCATTACTATTGTATAGTTAAATAATTTTATGAATACCAAAATCCAGTGCAAAGGAGAAAAGTGAACCAGTTCAACTGTAGCTCACTGCCAAATTTATTCAAAATAAAAGACAAAAAACATATGAGATCAAGCGCTTTCGCCCGGATCAGTACCAGGCTTTTTCAAGATGAGTTTGCACTCAAAAAAACACAGATTTATATACTACAAGTAATAATATCACATGATCAAATGTGTTAACAGCTTAGTTGATAGGCAAATAAGTTAATAAGCAAATACATTGTTAATTGGTAACCTAGTGCAAACAGAACCACTGAGCCATGCTCTTAAGAAATTGTAAGCCATGCAGTGATAAATTATAAAATTACAATTTATAAAACTACATTTTTTATGGCTGAGTCCATTTTATGCAACAGATAGTTTTATTTATTAACCAATACATTTCATCACTTTTTGTAGACATTTTTTGCATAAAGTGTATTGAACACACACTGTGATTTTATAGGTTCTATTTATTCATTTAGCCACTTTAACATAGATTTTTAAAAAAAGATTTTTAGGATTGATTAATGATGCATTAATGTTTTTTAATGTTTTTCAATGTTTTTTAATGTTTATCAATATTTCTTAATTTTTTTAACATTTTATTGTTCTACAGAAGTGTTTTTATCACTGCATGGCTTACAATTTCTTAAGAGCATGGCTCAGTGGCTCTGTTTGCACTAGGTTACCAATTAACAATGTATTTGCCTATTAACTTATTTGCCTATCAACTAAGCTGTTAACACATTTGATCATGTGATATTATTACTTGTAGTATATAAATCTGTGTTTTTGTGAGTGCAAACTCATCTTGAAAAAGCCTGGTACTGATCCAAGCGAAAGCGCTTGATCTCATATGTTTTTTATCTTTTATTTTGAATAAATTTGGCAGTGAGCTACAGTTGAACTGGTTCGCTTTTCTCCTTTGCTCTGGATTTTGGTATTCATTGGTTTGGGATTTTTTTTTGGTTTCTTCGGTTCTTGTTTAAATAATTTTATATAATTCTATATGTATCCTTCTGCCCTAAGCCTAAGAATAGGGCTTATAAAAGTGTTACTATTAAGCCCTGGTTGTTCAGTGGCATTAGTTCTGAACTGCCATCTCAATTCTTGCAATTCTAAAAAATCATTTAAAAGACCTCCCCTATCACCCATTACCACATGCTCTAAAATAGTAAATATAAAACTATGCCCCTCGTTATTAAGGATATGTACAGCCAAAGCATTTTTGGAATCTTGTTTTTTAATATCACAGAAATGTTGATATACCTTGGTCCAAAGGGCATTAATGGTCTTCCCAATGTAGAAGCTTGCACATGAATCACACAGGGCAAGGTAAGCTACTGACTTAGTACTATAAGAATACTTTTTATGTGTATACCTGCCATAATTGGGTATTTTTACCATAGTACCTTCCATAATGTGCTTACATTGTAAGCAAAATCCACACTTATACATTCCTCCTACCCCAGTACTGGCCTTACAGTTCCTCTCTAGCATATTTTTAAAGGTAATATCTTTCTGATAAATTATTTTTGGTGTTGTTCCTACAATTTCTATAAGATCTTGACTGGTATGAAATAAATTCCAGTTGTGACAAATAATCTGTTTAATACCTTTGAATTGCTTGTTATAACTAAAAATAGCCGATTTCTTAAACCCGTCAGTCTCTACATTATTTATTTATTTATTTATTTATTCCAGTTTGATAACCGGGGAGGCCCACTGGGCTGTGGGGCCCATTTTCAGTGGAGGCCCAGGGAGAAAAGCTCTGCAAAACAAAGTTTTTAACATAAACAATTTACAAAGATAGCTTAGATTACCGACATTGAATTTTGTCATCAAGAAAGAAATAAACATTCAGTACATTTGCATTCAGTTCATAAGGCAAATAGGAGAATAACAGAATAGCTAGATTTTACATTTAGTTAAGATTACGAATTTGCAATTGAGAGTGAGGTTAGTAAGGTAAGATGGTTAGCCAGGAGAGAAAGAGGAGAGTTTGAGAGGAATGGGTGGAAGGGTACAGTTGCATTTCCAATTTAGGTAGAGGTAGGAAAGAAGTTGAGATTTGAAGTTATTAAGGTTGTTACAGGTTCTCAGGTAGGAGGGTAGAGCATTCCATTTTTTTTGCTAGGGTAAAGGTTAGTAAGAGCTGCCCAGCCAGGCGTTTGGGTTTTTGAATGGAGATCAGGTTTTGGTGAGAAGATCTAAGGGGTCTGGGGGGGGGATATGGTTGTAAAATACTGGATAGTGCAGGGCAGTTAGATGGTTGGAACAATAATTTGTGGACTATGGTTAATTGGTGAAAGTCTAGTAGGTTAGGGAGTTCAAGCCAGTTTATAGTGTGAAGGGAAGTGCAATCGTGAGAGGAGGATTTTGCACTGGTGGCAAATTTGGAGATTTTGTTGTAGCATACCTCCAGTTTGGAAGTAAGTGTGGAAGATAAGTTAGTGAGCAGAGGAGTACCATACATTAGAGTGGGAAGGAGATAGGTGGAGGCAAGAGTTAGTCTGGAGGAAGGAGAGAGGAAGTGGTTGTTTCTATAAAGTAGGCCCAGTTTTATGTGAGTTTTTTTGATGTTTTGTTGGATATGAGAGTTAAATTTTAGTTGATTGTCAATTGTGACACCAAGAAGTTTGGCCAATGAAACAATCTCAATAGGGGAACTGTTAAGGCCTGTGATTTGAAGAGAGTTTTCATCATGAGTGAAGGCTTTAGAGGAGGAGAATAGAAGGATCTTAGTTTTATTGGCATTAAGAGAAAGGTGATTTTGGAGCATCCAGTTTTCAGTGGTTGAGAAGGCCTTTTGAGTCAGACTGGAGCTCTGGTAGGTTAGTGGCACTGCAAATCAAAGTGGAATAGTCAGCATATTGTACAATTTTGGTGTTAGGAATGGCTTTATGGAAGTCATTGATAAAGATATTGAATAGCAAAGGGCCAAGTGTAGAGCCTTGGGGTACTCCGGTAGGAGTAGGAAGGAAAGTAGAGGTGGCTTGGCCCCATTTCACAGCTTGGGACCTATTTGAAAGATAGCTAGAGAACCATGAGAGGGTTTTTTTGGGAAAGGTTAAGATCAGAGAGATGGTTTAGAAGATGGGTATGAGAGATGGTATCAAAAGCTTTGGATATGTCCAGTAGGACAGAGGAAACCAAATTACCAGAGTCACAGGATGAGTTCACAGAATGTAAGAAGGAGAGAAGGGTGGAGTTAGTGCTATGTCCTGGTCGGAAGCCGTGTTGGGTGGAGGAGAGAAGCTGGTATTTGGTCAGAAATGGTAAGAGTTGTAGATGGATGCATTTTTCAAGAATTTTGGAGATAGGGGAGAGGATGGCTATAGGGCGGAAATTGGAGACGTTACAGTTCTTGCCACCCTTGTGCAAAGGAAGAATATATGCAGAGCGCCATAGTATGGGTACGTATGATTCAAGCAGTGATCTATTGATCAAGATGTTGATAGGTAGAGTAATAGCATCTGAGGCTATTTTTAAGGAGGATGGAATACAGTTGGGGGCATTTGAGCAAGGCTTTAGTTTGAAAATAAGTTTATTACATTGGTGGAGATAGGTTTAAGTTCAAATTTAGGGTGGGGAGAGGGAGGGGAGAATTTGGGCAGGGATGGGAGGATGGTTATTATTTGTGAAGGTTTTAGTAAGCTCAGCAATAGAGGAGGTGAAGAAGGAATTAAATAGTGAGGCAATTTCTGAATCAGATTTGCTGGCATCAGGACAGGGGTTATGTTATGTTCCTGGCCTAAGGAGGGAGTTAATAGAATTCCAGAAGAGTTTGGGGTTTTTTGCATGATTTTCCTGTAGTTTGATGTAGTAAGACTTTTTGTCTCTAATCACTTGGTTTTTGGCTAGGTTTCTCAGCTGTTTATATTTTAGTAATGTTTCTGATTGTTTGTGGTGGAGGTAGACTTTCCAGGTTTTATCCCTTTGGAGCATAATGTTTTTTGTGTCTTTGGTGAGCCATGGAGTGATCTTTGTTTTAACTCTTTTAGTTCTTATTGGGGCAATGGAGTTAAGTACTGATAAGAATGATGTATTGAAGTATTCAACGGCTTTGTCTAAAGATAGGATTTTTAGGGGGTTTCAGTTAGTTTAAGGGAATCAGAGAAAGTAGTACGGTTGAAGTTAGATAAGTTACGAGTGTGGATGTATTGGTGAGAGTAAGAGGAAGTGGGAGCAGCTCGAATAGTATAGGCAGGGAGGTGGTCTCCTAAGGAGTTGGGAAGGACTCCAGATTCTTTGATTTTGTTAGTATGAGATACTAAGATCCAGTCAAGTATGGAGCCAGGGGGGTTAGTTTTGTTAGGCCTGGTAATGGCGTTGGTAAGTTGAGTGAAGGAGAATAGGTTGATAGATGAGGTGGGATTAGGGTTGTTGATTTTTCCCCAGTCGATATTTACATCTCCTAGGATGTAGGTTTCTAGCTTAATATTGGAGGAGGTCCAGAAGAGGATGTCCTCTAGGGTGTTGATGTTGTTACCTGGAGGAATGTATAGGGAGATGATGCAGATATTTTTGAGTGTGTTTAATTTTAGAAGGCCAATTACTAGTTCAGCACTGGAGAAAGAAGGGATGAAGTTAGGGTATGGAGTAATGGATAAGTGGTTGGCATAGATTAAAGCTACCCCGCCACCTCTTCTACTTGGGTGGTCGGATCGGAGAGAGTGAAATCCAGGGGGAAAGAATTCAGAGTCAGTTATATGACGTTTTAGTCAGGTTTCAGAGACTGTTATTATGTCTGGTAGGTTATTGTTAAGCCAGGCATGGAAGAAGGTTAATTTGTTTAGTAGGCTTTGGGCGTTGATGGTGAGGAATTTGAGGTTTTTATTTGGGGATTTGTTGTTTGGGTTGGGGTGGTTAGTTGGAGAGAAGTTGGGCCCGGGATTGGGGTGGATATCACCAGCAAGGTTAAGCAGAGATGGGTGGAGTGTATGTGTATAAGGTTTGGATTTGGTAAAAGGAGTATGGAAGAGTTTAGGTGTATGTTTGTAGACATTATTAGAGTTTGGGAAAAGTTTTAATTTTAGGAGAAGGATAGGCTGGGAGGGAATTAAAGAGGGTGAGATATTGTGGAAGTGAGATGAGAGGATATTGTGAGGATGAAAAGCAGAAGGGTGTATTTGTGATTCCGTATAGGAGGTTACATGATAAGGAGTAAGAAGAAGGAAAGGTAATAAGAGGATAAGGAGTTTAGGTAGAGGGGAGGGTATGTTAGTTGGAGACCGTTAAGATATATGGAGATGAGAGTAGAGTGATAGTAGCTAGGAGTGGGGAGTGGCAATGAGAGTCAGGTGTGTTGGGGGGAAGAGGTGTGTGAGAGGTTTGGAAGGATAAGCTGGGGGAGTGGGAGGGGTTAAATGGGAGTGGGAATAAAGGTAGGACCTCTGGGGGTGGGTGGAAATTGGGGGCAGGGTAGGGGAGCGGAGTGAGCCCACAGGGTGAACGGAGCAGGAAGAGCCAAGAAGGCAAGGAGACCAGGGAAAACAATCAATGATCTGAGACAGAAAAGGAGAGCTGCAGCTGGGGAGCAGGTATTGTGGTTACTAATAGAGCTTTTTAGTTTTTAGTGTGGGTTTTATGCTGTTTGGTTGCACTCTTTAAAAGAAAGAAATGTGCATGAGTGTTTGGAGGAAAATGTCACAGATACAGGTGGGGAAAAGCTAAAGTTACCTTTAGGCAAAGTAAAATAAGAGGAACAGGAAGAAAAAATAAATTGCTGGACCTTTTACAGGAGTATTACGCCACCTAGTGGAGAAAGAAATAGGTACACTCAGGAGAAGAGTTTCTGCTAAGATTATTAAGAATATAATATTAAGTAGAGGCAGTGGGGGGATTACAGGAGTAGACTATAGGCTAGAGTTGAGGGGGCAGTTGCAAAGGCCTGCAGTGGGCTACTTTCCGGCACACCAAGGTAGAATGCTGCTCAAGTGTTAATATTCACAAGAGTAGTATATTTAAAATAGATTACATACACTGTTTCTTATCAATGGGAGACTAGGTCCGAGTAATGTTTGAGTAGCTCAAGGAAAAATTTTCACAGGCATCTTCTCTTGTAGGGTTGGGTTTCTCTGTTAAATAGTAACAAGGGGAAAGTAGAACACCCGAGGAAGCAACTGTGAAAGGAGAGAAGAAACAAAACAATGTTAAAGAGGGTAGGGAGAGAGAAAACAAAAAAAAATATAAGACAAGGGAGAGGGCAGGTAAGAGTGCAGGAGGGAGAGAGTCAGAGTAGAGGACACTAGTCATACATAGAGGAGTAGGAGGAAGAGTGAAAAGGAAGGGAGAAGTGTGCAGGTTGAGGGAGGGAGAAGTAGGAAGCAGAGAAAGGAGGAGAACAGCCAAATTAGGTAAGCCCCATTTGTGGGGGGACTACCTTTTCCAAGCAAGGGAAAGAAATGGCCCCTTTCTCTTTTAGCAATCACTTCCTGTAAAATCACATCTAAAAATACATCAGGATAACCCCTTTGTACAAGCATCCCTCTCAATACTTGAACCTGATATAAAAATTCATCCCGCTCAGATATCATCCTGGCTAAATGTTGGAATAGGTTGGTTTTCTGAAAATAGTTGTTCTAAAACTTCTCCTCGCTATATCTTTAACGATGGTAAAATCTCGGTAAATTATTTTGCCCTCGCCTATTGTGTCGGTAAAGTCTAAAAAATCTGTGCTATGATTTATGTAACTCAAAAAATATTCTGTAGTTCCACCTCACTTCCATTCCAAAGAATAATAATATCGGCAAATATCTCCCATAATATTTCCAATATTGGGCATATTGACTATTAAAAACAAACTCAAGTTCCCAAAAGGCTAAAATTAAATTTGCAAAAATAGAGGCACAAATGGCCCCCGTTGCCACACCCTTGCATTGTTTAAATAGCTGCTCCTCAAAGACAATAACATTTGTGTCTAAAACTAACTCCATAAGGGTTCTAATGGTCCTAACACGGTCATGTTTAAGGTTAGAATATCGACATAGAAAAGAATAGAACCACTCAACCCCTGTGTCATGTGGAATTACCGAAAACAAATCCTTAACATCTATGGTCACGAAAAATAGCATGTCATCAAACATATTCTTATTAATTTTCCTGAGCAAATCCCAAGAATCTTTCACTATCCATGCACACTCATTTAATACAGTTTTTAACTGTGTGTCTATAAATTTTGCTATAAAATATGTTTTGGATGCTTTTGCATCTACAATAGGTCTAAGGGGCGGGTTGGCTATATCCTTATGCAACTTCGGTATACCAAATATAGTTGGAATTTTTGGACTTTTAACTTCCATAAATTGAAACTCTTCTAAACTGATTTCTCTATTCAATACAAGCTCATCTAGCATCATATCATCTTTCCTGTATAAAATGTTTTTTTTTCATTTAAGCTAATCTCACAATAAACATCCATTTAAAGTATACCTAACATTTTATTGATATAAAGATTAGAGTTCATGATGGCCAACCCACCCCCTTTATCAGGTTTCATAACTCTGATAGCCTTGTTAATACAGATGTATTCAACCAATTTCATTTCATTACCATCCAAGTTATTGTCTTTGAATAAATAGCTTCCTTTATTCATAAAAATATTTCCGTACATCATGTTCACACATTTTTTCAAAAGTGTGTACCACAGGATGTAATGGCGGATTAAACAAACTAGTTTTTTTACACGTGTCATATTGTGTCGAGTTGGGTGGTACACCTTTAAAAAAGAATTGTCAGTTTAGCTTTCTTGTATTTAATTTTAAATTAATTAATACATCATCTATCGTTGCATCCCTACTGGGAACGAAAGAAAGACTTTATCTAACACATCCACAATTTTCCTGTCAAAAGTAATGTCACTGTAGTTATATATACTAAAATCTTCACAGTCATTCCTGATTATACTGAACAAAGGCTCATTACTACACCTAGACATGCTGACACATTCAACACAAATTAAAAACTTGATTAAAACCATTATGAACATTTTCTACATTCAATACATTTCCCCCCTCCCCTCCCCCTGTAATTCCAGTTGTATTGATTCATACCCCCTCTCTGGTTCCTCAGTCATTCGAACCTCCTCAGAGGGGGATATTCTAAAGGGTCAGGGTGATATTCATCCTAATTATTCAAACCCCTACTGTCATTAAGGTTATGCCCATTGTCTTTGTCAAAACTGTTCCCATATTGAAAGTGTGTGTTTTGTCCCAAAGGGGGTGGGGGATAAGCTCTACAAAGAGCATATTCATTTTTATCTGTTTTAAGTTTTAAATCTTTTTTGTTTTTAAGATCATCCATATACAAATCAATGCACTTAAATATATCAAAGAAAGCATTATTTTTAAAATCAAACAACAAATATGAATGTATAGTATCATCCAGTCTTTTTATTTTCCCTTATAAATCAGTCATTTTCCTTTTGTTGTCCCTAATCAGACAATCCAGCAGCTCACAGCCATGCTTATTAAAGGCTATCAGAGTTATGAAACCTGATAAAGGGGGTGAGTTGGCCATCATGAACTCTAATTTTTATATAAACAAAATGTTAGGTGTACTTTATACGGATGTTTATTGTGAGATTAGCTTAAATGAAAAAAAAAAAACATTTTATACAGGAAAGTTGATATGAAGCTAGATGAGCTTGTATTGAACAGAGAAATCAGTTTAGGTTTATGGAAGTTAAAAGCCCAAAAATTCCAGCTATATTTGGTATACCAAAGTTGAATAAGGATATAGTCAACCCACCCCTTAGACCTATTGTAGATGCAAACGCATCCAAAAATATTTTATAGCAAAATTTATAGACAGTTAAAAACAGTATTAAATTAGTGTTCACGGATAGTGAAAGATTCCTGGGATTTGCTCAGGAAAATTAATTAGAATATGTTTGATGACGGGCTATTTTTCCTGACTATAGATATTAAGGATTTGTTTTCAGTAATTCCACATGGCACGGGGGTTGAGTGGTTCTATTCTTTTCTTTGTTGATATTCTAAACTTAAACTTGACCATATTAGGACCATTAGAACCTTTATGGAGTTAGTTTTAGACACAAATGTTATTGTCTTTGAGGAGCCGCTATTTAAGCAATGCAAGGGTGTGGCAATGGGGGCCATTTGTGCCCCTATTTTTGCAAATTTAGTTTTAGCCTTTTGGGAACTTGAGTTTGTTTTTAATAGTCAATATGCCCAATATTGGAAATATTATGGGAGATATTTGGATGATATTATTCTTTGGAATGGAAGCGAGGTGGAACTACAGAATTTTATGAGTTACATAAATCATAGCACAGATTTTTTAGACTTTACCTACACAATAGGCAAGGGCGAAATAAAATTACCTAGATATTACCATCATTAAAGATATAGAGAGGAGAAGTTTTAGAACAACTATTTTCAGAAAACCAACCTATTCCAACACCCTCCTACATTTTAACAGTTTTCACCCACTCCATCAGAAAAAATCCCTGGTAAAAGGACAGAGTGTCCGTTTGGCCAGGATGATATCTGAGTGGGATGAATTTTTATATCAGGTTCAAGTATTGAGAGGGATGCTTGTACAAATGGGTTATCCTGATGTATTTTTAGATGTGATTTTACAGGAAGTGGTTGCTAAAAGAGAAAGGGGCCATTTCTTTCCCTTGCTTGGAAAAGGTAGCCCCCCACAAATGGGGCCACCTAATGTAGAGACCGACGGGTTTAAGAAATTGGCTATTTTTAGTTATAACAAGCAATTCAAAGGTATTAAACAGATTTGTCACAACTGGAATTTATTTCATACAAGTCAAGATCTTATAGAAAGTGTAGGAACGACACCGAAAATAATTTATCATAAAATTATTACCTTTAAAATATGTTAGAGAGGAACTGTAAGGCCAGTTCTGGGATAAGAGGAATGTATAAGTGTAGATTTTGCTTACAATGTAAGCACATTACGGAAGGTACTGTGTAAAAATACCCATTTATGGCAGGTATACACATAAAAAGAAGTATTCTTGTAGTACTAAGTCAGTAGTTTACCTTGCCCTGTGTGATTCATGTTCAAGCTTCTACATTGGGAAGACCATTAATGCCCTTAAGACCAGTGTATATCAACATTTCTATGATATTAAAAAACAAGATTCCAAAAATGCTTTGGCTGTACATATCCTTAATAACGAGGGGCATAGTTTTATATTTACTATTTTAGAGCATGTGGTAATGGGCGATAGGAGAGGTCCTTTAAATGATTTTTTAGAATTGCAAGAATTGAGATGGCAGTTCAGAACTAATGCCACTGAACAACCAGGGCTTAATAGTAGCATTTCTACAAGCCCTATTCTTAGGCTTAGGGCAGAGGGATACATATAGAATTAAATAAAATTATTTAACTATACAATAGTAATGGTTTAAGATAATTTTGCTATATATCTTTTACAAGTCTATAATCAAGGACTTAACAATATGATGTATGTTTATTTATGGTTTGCACATTTTGCACAAAAATATTTTTTTTCTATATGTGTTTTGAAAGTTTCTAATGTTGATTTGTTTTACTTGGAAGGGGATGTATATGTGATATCATGAATTTGTATTATGTTTTTAAGTGGCATATACCTTTTAAGTAATTGACAATTAACATTAATGAATTAGGAGGGTATTTAAAGCAGGGTCATTATATATATATATATATATATATATATATATATATATATATATATGGTTTTTTGTGTGTCTGTCATTCTGATGAAGTTTTTTACTTAAAAAAACGAAAGCGCTCAAGAAATACTTTTTGGTGGATCCTGGTGTACTACTTCTCTTAGTTTTTCGTGGTTTGGAATATCTGTGGATTTTCTTTTTCATTTTAACTTCACGTTGCATACTATCAACATTTTCACTGGCAGACACTGCAAGCATGCTTTTCTCATTTGTAAGCATATTTGTGTGCTTTTCTGTAAGTTCATGTATTTGACAAATCTCTATGCCTTTTCTCATAGTTAAAGCACTATCTCAAAGCAAAATCTTTCTCACCGCATCATTAACACACACAAGATGGTATTTTATCAACTCCTCTCCTAGATCACCAAATCTGCATGTTCTTGTTTTATTTCTCAAGTCAGTTATATATGCTGCAAAAGTTTCACCAGGCTTTTGATTTCTTGTGTAAAATATGTGCCTTTCCATTGTAATATTCATTTGAGGGTTGCACCTTTCTCTACATTTACATTTTAAGCACTCAGGGTCCTCCTGCATTTCAGCCTATACCACAATAGGGCGGTCTTCCCCCTCCCCTGAATACACAGCAGGTGCATACACTAATGAACATTCTCTCTCAATGGCTTCTGAGTTAGCTAAATTGAGGAGTGTAATGCTTTGTACGTGTGTCTTTATCAGAAAATGCACGCTGTATGAAAATATCATAATTTTGATCAAACACTTGCCAATTCTCATCAATATTATCATACACCAGTGGACCAGGTCTGTGACATGTCTCTGCCATAACAAAATATGTTTAAACTCGAGCATAGACCAGGTACTTGTAATTATGCTTAAACTGCACAATAAGGTCTCTGAAAAGGTTTCTCTTTAACACTGCAAATACTACAAACACTCCCACACTTCAACTAGCTTTAGTTATTGTGAAAAAGTAGTACATTGTGAAGAAATTCAGTTTTAGCTTTTTTTGTACATTTTAAACCCTTCAGAAATTATTTTGAACATTTCTGTAATTATTTCAAATACTTTTATCACAATGTCGCTATTTCGGACATTTAACTCAATAATTGTTTTGAATGTTTTGAATTCTTTGCCACTTATTTGACAACTGAAACATCACTTAAATGAGTGTAAGTACCTTGAATAAATGCTGACCTGTTTGCAAGTTCACTCCTGTATATTTCTTCACTTCTAACTTCATGCCTCATGACTTGCATGCTGCTTCAACTTCAGATCTCATTCTGACACCATGTCGCTCATCTCCTCATGCATTCAAATAATACATTGAGGCTGTGTATTCATTCAAGTCATTTATTATACATAAACACATCAGAAGTTGTAACTGGAACATTTACTTAAGCTAAATGACTTAGGATATATATATATATATATATATATATATATATATATATATATATATATATATATACATATACATATATATTTATATAAATATATATATATATATACATACACACAAGGGATGTGAAGGCTTGGTCCCAAGCAAAAAATTATCTTTTATCGCATGTGCTAAGACTGTTTCTCAGCACATGCTTACTGTTATGTCGACTTCCTTGCTTTCAACCATATGTGGGTTGATGTTTTTCCAGTCAAATTTGAATGTTTTTGTTTATTAGTGGTTACACCCACATATATGAGAGACATGAATGTTGTCAAAACCATGTTTGGTCAACATCTGTTTAACTGACAAAATTTGATTCACTAAGCAAATACTCTATAGATGTGTGAGATCACCCAATTCTCAGGGTTGGGGAATATTCCCTTTCCCAGATACTGTATGATTTAGGATTTAGTATATATAATTAGCAGGTGACGTGAGGGCCTTGGGGAACAGGAGGGGCTTGTTCACCTGTGAAATAAACAATGCTTTTTGTCATGGGTTAGTCCAACTGAGCCAAATGGCCCATTTTCAGTGGAGATCCGAGGAGAAAAGCTCCAACATACAGCTTAATGAATTACATATATAGAAAATTTATAAACAAGATACAAAAATTGACATGCATTGTAAAAAATAGAAAAATAAGAAAATACATCTATATACATCATATGGGGAAAAAAGTACTAGACATGGAAGGAAATAGGCTAAAACGTCACATATTTAACACCAAAAAATAAAGTATATACGTGAGGAAGCAGAGTCATATATGCACTTCCTTAACATGGCAGAACAATAAATATAGAATTTTCTACAAAGTGAGTGGCTAAAGATGGTCATGTACAGAGGGTAGATGTTGGAGGATGAAGTAGTAGATTTTACATATGTAGGGAGAGAAAATGCAGACACATACCCTGAAAAATAGAAGGGAAGCAGATTTGAGTAGAAATGAAAATTAAGGAGGATTTTGGCAAGGGCAGGGTCTTGAGTTCAGAAGGTAGTTTTTGAGTTCCATTTTGAAGCAGTTGGTACTAATAATGCTATAGATACTTTGGGAGAACTTATTCCAAGCTTGGGACACTAAGTTTTTGTATAGGAGTTTTCCCATATTTTTGTTAGGTTTATAGATGTCAAGAAGGTTCTGGTCAGAGCTATGAAGTTAACGAGCCGGGGTATAAGGGGATGCAAGTGATGACAGAGTGATAGGCCAAGGGTTCGTTTAGTAAGGTATGGGTGAACTGCAGCTGGGAAAGAAGCAGGAGCTGGGGGAATTCAAGCCATTGAAGTTGTTTTAATGCAAGGCAATGGTGTGATTTATATGGTTGGTTACTGGCAAATCTGGCTATATTGTTATAGGTTTGTTCAAGTTTTGTTAGTAGGGATGATTGGAGAGGAGAGGCATTGAGAAGGCATGGAAGGAGGAAGGCTTGAGCTAGAGTGGGTTTGGAGTCAGGGGCTAGGAATTTTTTATTTCTATAGAGAAGACCCATTTTCTGACTAGTTTTTTTAATACAGTGTTGTATATGGATGTCGAATTTTAACTGGTCATCAATTATAGTGCCAAGGAGCTTGTTGTGTGGTTCTGCTTTAATTGGGGTGTCATCAAGAGACAAAATGGTAATATTATGGTTTATTTTGCATGCATCACGGTTATTGTTCTTTGTATATATAGTTGTGTGCTGATGTTTGCATTCTTGATGTTTTATGATCAAAATGTGCATCTTTCACTACACCTATAAAACACACATACATCCACAAGCACATGCATACACACACACGTTTATAAAAAGTTCAAATTCTCTAAATCAAAAATTACATCTTCCCCTAAATCATCATAAAGGTAGTTCTAGCTGATTATGCATATAGTTATATGAAATTTGACCCTAATCACATACCATTCATTTTCTTTTCCAAACTGTCATGCTAACCTTTGGTAACTATCACCTGCTAAACCATGACAAATTTGCATATATTTCTAATTTATTTTTTTCATCATTTGTCCATGTTACCCAACACCTGCCTCTCTTCAACAGTATCTTCTTACCTAACTGAATTTTTGATCCCTACATATTATTTTCAGAATCTTTCCACTTATGCATTTAAATCTACTACATAATTTTTATAAATACTTTTAATCTATTTTGTTACCTGGACTGCTTTCAACATATTTGCATTTTCATGTATTATATCATACTTTTTTTTTCAGTTTATACTTAAGTTGTATAATTGTTGTTTTGGAGAGTTTTGCCCCAGGCCTTCATTGAAAAGTGACTCTTCTGAGCTCATTTAGATCACCAAGTTAACAAACTGAAATTAAATAAACAACAATATATAGGAAAGTATAGTTGTGCAAAGCATACTTACCACAATGATATATGTTCACATGATCACTGCTGCAGTAGTCTAAGCTATATGGGTTATAGCCTGCCAAGGATATAACAGCCAGCCATCTTCCAAAGCTTCAGGGCACCTTCCACAAGCCAGACCATCAGTCAGTTCAAGATCAGATGAATAAAAAGACAGATTTAGGTACCAAATCCTTCACAGCTCTCAGGGAGTGGCTACTGCAAAAGTGATCATTCAAACATCTTCTGTTACGGTAATTTATACAACTGTACTGTCTTCTTCAAAATCAATGACTGCTGCAATAGCCTTAGCTATATGAGTAGATTACTGCTGCTTACAACATTTGGGATGAGGAACGGCATGGTCCAGAAGCTGCTGGAGAATGGCCCTAGCAAACCCGATCTAGACCTAGAGAAGGAATCAAGCTTGTAATGCCTTGCAAATGTATGTACAGAGGACCAAGTTGCTACTTCTACAGAACACTTCTAGAATCCTACCCTTTCCAAAAAACATAGATGAAGCCAAGGCCCTGATAGAGTGAGTCTCAACCCTGCCTGGAGCAGTTTTGTTGTGGTGAGTACAAATAAAAGGTAATAGCCAGAGACAACCATTTAAAAATACCCTTCTTACCTTTACAAGAAATTAATAACTGATCCAAAGATCTGAATGCTTTAGTTCTGTCAAGGTAGTACCTGACTTGTTTGTGATTGAAGGTATGGAGTGAGTATCCTTTCTCACTCATTTTTAGGTTCAGGAAAGAAAATGGGAAGATGGATAGTTTGGCTTAAAATAAATTCTGATACCACTTTAGGCATAAAAGAGGAATTAGTTCTCAAAGAAACCCCGTCTTTGTGGAAAATGAGTTAGGGCTGACTCACTAAGATATTACAGAAGTCAGAGCAATCAGTAAAATTGTTTCCCATGTTAAGAAAATTAAGTCAGCCAGACTAGCTGGCTTAAATGGATCAAGTTTTAACTTCTCTAACATAAAGTTATATCCCAAAGAGGGACCACCAGTTTTCTTGAAGGCCTCCATGCGAAATCACTTTCAAAAAAAGATTTGACATGAGAATGTATTGAAAGATGAAGATCCATGGGCAGACATGCTGAAATGGATCATAAATTAACCTTAATGGAGTAAGACATGTCATAAGGATAGTAACTCACATGAATATTGTAAAAAAACAGAGAAAAATTAGCCACGAATAGGTGCTGGTCATGTTACTGGGACCAACTAGAAACCCTTTTCCAGTTTCTAATACAGAACTTTCTAGTAGCAGGCTTTCTTGCTTCTGTTAGTACCTGCTGCTTGTCCTCAGTAAACAGCTACTTATAAGGAATTAAGACCATCAACCAAACAGTCGGTTGAAGTCGACTGGGAGCTGAGGTGTATCAAACAACCCTGATCTGTTGTGAGTAGATCAGTTTTGTGAGGAAACTTGTAGTAACTGCCCCTGGCCATTTCCAAAAGAAGACAGAATTACTGTTTCCAGGAAGAAGGTATTGGCCACAATAATCTTGGGGGAATCCTTCTGAATATTCATTAGTACCCTAGATATCATTGGAAAGGGTGGAAAAAACATACAGGAACATTCCTATCCTAGGAAAGGAAAAGGTATCTGGGGTCTATATCAGAAGCAAGGAAAGGCTTCTGAATGAATACGGAAACAGCGACACATTCATCGAATCGCATTTAAGCGATTCAATGAATATGTCATAGGGCAAGGAGATAGTTGGCCAACTTCATGGAGTTGCCCTTTCCTTCCCTATAGTGCGATCTCGGAATTGGTATATTTAGTTAGGGGGGTGTGGGGGGCAAAGCCCCCCACCTGTTTACGATGTTAAATTATTTTTTTTTTAGCGAATGGCAGCATACGTTTTTTTTCCCTAGGGAAAAATTTGATTATGTGACCGTTCGCTATTTTCAGGTTTCATGCATTATGCGTTGACTTTTATGAAGTCGCACATATGCACTTTCAGTTTTGTAATATAGACCCGGTATCTGTCCAGGTCTTCTTGTATGGAGTCCAGGAGCAGCATATTGCCAGGTCACTGTTCAAAGGAAAGATAAATATGTGTACTTGAGGAATTCCCCAAAGATGGATCAAATCTTATAAGTCCCCTGGTCTTGTTTCTATTTGTGAGAGTCTGCCCTCGTCCCACTCAGCTTGTCTGCCACACAATTTTTCAATGATGAATGCTGGTAGAGTGAGACTGTGCTGTGAAGGTATATCCCAAGCTAACATGGCCAGTCTGTAAAGGAGGGGGTACTCTACTCATATAGATAAGGCTACTGCTCCAGTGATCAATATGATAAACATCAAGAACACTGAATTGTACAAGTATCTAAAATTAAAACACTATTACACCCACATACAACTGCACCCCATTTGCTTACGTATATTGTATCTATGGCTGCTCAACATTGCAGGAGGGAGCAAATCTCCAAACTTGAGCACATTAGTCTTGGGCAGTCATTAATATCAGTGACAGTCCTGCAATCTGCAACCCCTATAAAGTCATTCCTGTTTGCTAAACCAATATGTTGCTCTTAGACATTATTGTCTTAAGATATTTTTTAGACCAAAATGCGTTCAATAATACTGACTTTATATTAATATGTACATGCATAGCTCTCAACCTTCCATGTCCAAAATGAGGAACATTAGCCCTCATAATGTGGAACAAATGGGCAAAATGGGTAACACATACTAATGGCTTACTAACAACTTCAACTAGGAAGGTCACAGCATGGTTAAAATATGCTGGTTTTACTTAAAAAGAAGGTCTTTTAATGAATTAATATGATTTCCATTTACAATGGATTTCACTTAAAAAATTCCTAACATTGAGTGTGTGACAGATTCTATCAATGTGGAACTTTGAGGAACATGAACTTTTTAAGACCCCAACTGAGGTACGTTCCTTGTAATGAGGTACACTTGAGAGGTATGCATATAGACTCCATGTTGATAGATACATGTACACACACGTGTAAGAAAAAAATAATGAAATTACGTTTGAAGTTAAAGATCTGTTTCTTCTTCTCTTATTATTAAAGTTCCCTGATCTGGTATTATCTCCCAGAGTGGTGTATTCTAGGCACAAACTTTCTCACAAACCAGATCAGACATTGCAATATACAAAAGGCAGAGGTCACCTCTAAGAAGCACATAACAGGCAAAATAGCAATTTCCTGAAGCCTGGTCTGCAACTGCAAACATTCTAGTAAAACTGAATAAATATGCATACCTATAAAAATATTTTACAGTGAAAGCCTCAGTATTCATATTTTCTAATAATGAAATTCCAGTTGCTTCAACTGGCTTCTAAGGCTGCAAAATGCAGCACTATATTCTAACAGTGGGTCAGATCATCAATGCATAAAGTGGAAAAATGACTTAGTGGAATGACTAGACATTCCCTTTATTTATTTATTTTATTTGACATTTGTTGACCGGGATAGTCCGACTGAACTAGTGCCCTTTTTCAGCATAGGCTTGGGGAGAAAACCATCACAGTACAGATTAATCAAGTAAAAAAATTGACAGTACAATTTATACCAGTAGGAAATTCACAATGCAAATTATGCTAGTAAAATAATTACTAGGAGGACAGTACAAGATAATAGACACAGTAAAAAGTATATACAAAAATGTTAAACTGAAGATTGATTGCAGTGCAAATACAAGATCTCTGCTAATGAGGAATTTAAAGTAAGTAGAAAGTAATTAAGGAGGTAGGAAGAACACAGTGGCAGAAATGCAGAAGAATTGTTATTGGTGATCAAGTATAACAGACAACGCAGTTCCAGTGTGAGGGGAAATGAAAGAGAAGGGTACAAGAGTGAAAGGAATAAGTGTCAGGTTGCAGGTGGCAGGGGTTTGAGGGGGTGTGGTGAGCAGCATTCATCATCATCATCTTCTTTCAGCTGTTCCAGTTAGGGGTCACCACAGCTGATCATCTGTTTCCATTTCTTTCTGTCCTCTGCATCTTGCTCTGTCACACCAACCACCTGCATGTCCTCTCTCACCACATCCATAAACCTTATCTTAGGCCTTCCTCTTTTCCTGCTACCTGGCAGCTTCATCCTTAGCATCTTTTTCCCAATATACTCAGCATCCCTCCTCAGCACATGTCCAAACCAACGTAATCTTGCCTCTCTGGCTTTGTGTCCAAACCTTCCAACCTGGGCTGACCCTCTAATATACTCATTCATAGGTTCATAGGGTCATACTAGGCTATCTGCCCTAGGGCATTTATAAGCCTAGCCAGAGTGTGTTTGGCTTTTGCCACCCATTTTAAATTAATTTTGCTATGCCCTTTTTGAGGTTAGTATATTGTGCCTCTGTCTAACAGTGACACAGAAGTGATACCCGGGGTAAACCTACGATCTCCCATCCACTCATCAAGATTCCTCTTGAAGAGAGTCAATGAGGGACTCTGCCTAACTTGGACTGGGATTTTATTCTAAGGGAGCCTCTGGGTTATGAATCTGTCCCTTCAGCATGTCCTATTTATTTCAGGGCTGAGGTTCAAGTCTCTCCAGCACGTAGCTCGATGGGATTTGGATTTTCTGAGGTGCAGCATGTCCATTAATTCCGGGTTGGACATGGCTTTATATGTCAGGCATAGATCGCCTCTGAGCAGGCGGTATGCCACTGAGTAGAGCTGGAGTTTCTTTAACCGGGCAGCATATGGCATCTGTTTGAGCCCTTTGATCCTCTTGGTGAGGTACTTTTGGGGTCTTTCCAGTTGCTGCAGGTGTCTGGTAAGGTACATCCCAAAAGAAGGCATTGTACTCAATTATGGGCCTGATGAGGGATGAGTAAAGAGGCACGATGACCTCCCCTGATCTAGATGTGAATCCCTTCATGATTAGGTGGGCTATATAAAATGTTTTTCTAACCACTTTGGCCTTGTGGTTGTCAAATGAGAGATTGCTATCAACCTGGGTCCCCAGGTCCCTAATTACTTCTTCTGTACTTGGATTACCACCTATGTGGTAATTTGTGGGCACTTTGTTTTTGCCAAAGGGGATGACTATGCACTTTTTGACGTTTAGCTTGAGGCCATGGCTCTGGCACCAGTTGTCTGTTTCTATGAGGCTCTTTTGGAGGATGCTTGTGTCGGCTGGAGAGTCGATTATGGTGCCCAGTTTGCAGTCGTCTGCGAACTTGGTCAGCCACAGTCCTTCCTTGTTGGCCTGTACTGCTGAGAAATATATACCGAACAAGAGAGGTCCCAGGACTGAGTCTTGTGGGACGCCACTTATAACTGGTTTGGAGTCTGACATGGCTCCAGCAATTCTAACCATGTGGGTTCTGTCCTTGAGCCAGTTTGCAACCCATCTAGTGACATAGGGGTTTATATTAAAGCTGGTGAGCTTATCTATAATGCCCGAGTGGGGTATTATATCGAAGGCTTTTGCAAGGTCCAGGTAGGCTGTGTGGACCACCTTCCCCTCGTCAATGGCCTTGGTGATCGTTTCAAAAAAATCGACCAGGTTTAAGAGGCAGGATCTGCCCTTAAAGCCAAACTGGGTAGGATCCAGTGTCTGTAGGTCCCCAATATCTTTATTTATGAGGTCCATGATGATCCTTTCCATAGCTTTGCAGACCAAACTAGTCAGGCTTATGGGGCGACAGTTTCCAGGATCCGCTGAGGCACCACCTTTGCGGAGAGGGACCACTGTTGCTGTACGCCACTCTTTGGGTACATATCCTGTAGTAAGGCTGAGATTGAACAGTAGTTTTATGTTTGGGTTTAGCTCTTCTTGGAATTCATATAGGACGCAGCCCGGGACACCGTCTGGTCCCATTGATGTTGTGTTTTTTGCTTTGGAAAGGGCGGCTCTTACCTGAGCATCTGAGATGTCAGGGGGGCAGCACTCTACTGGGATAGATATTTGCCCTTTTGGTTGGGGAGGGGTGGGAGAAGTTTGCGCTGAACCTGTCAGCTAGGATGTTGGCAATGTCTGTGGGTTTGGTGTATTTTTTGCCATTTTGGACTAATTCTGAGCATATCTGGGAATTCCCACTCAGGTTCCTAACATAACTAAAGAAAACCTTGTGATTATCCTTAGTGTCCTGTGCAATTTTTCTCTCGAAGATGGCCTTAGACGATTTTATGAGTGCCCGTAGTTTTTTGCTAATACTGATCAGAGATGCCTTCCCTTTTTGGGATTTTGCTCTATGTAGTAGCTTCCTCCTTCTATTGTATAGTTTGTTTATGGCTGGGGTCCACCAGACAGGACGTATGCCTTTGGAGGATTGGGTCTTGGTTTTATTTGGGATTGCATGATACAGAATGTGTTTATAAAGGATTCTGCGGTCTGGGCCGTATTTTCCACAGGCCCGGGGGCTTTGAAGGATTCCACCTCGGTTTTGAGGAGTGTGAAATTTGCTTTAGAGAAGTTTTTCACTGTGGTTTTCTGGGCAGGGGGTGGGGTCGGGATGTGAATATCCAGTGAGATTACTTTATGGTCTGATCTTACCAGTGAGGGATACACTTCTGGTCTGGAGCATAGAGTCCCCATGTTGGTGATGATCAGGTCCAGTATGTTTTCCCCTCTTGTGGGAGTGGTAACAAGTTGTTCCATAGCATTTGAGTTTATAAATTCTAGGAACCTTTGGGCTAGGGTGTTGGAGCTAGAGTAATGCTCCCAGTCTATATTTGGGTAGTTGAAGTCGCCCAATAAAATGGTGTTTGGAGAGACCTTCATATTTTCTAGTGTTCTCAGGAAGGCTGAGTGGGGTTCCTGGGTTTGGGAAGGTGGTCTGTAGCAAGCTATAAACTGGAAGGCAGTTTTACCCACTGTTAGTTGCACATGGATAGTCTCTAATGCTTCTTGCTGTGCCACCAACCTGGAGGTGTGGGTATCTTTGACGAATATTGATACTCCCCCTCCTTTTGTGGTTCGGTCCAAGTTTTGGGGCCGAAAAGCATGGTATGAGGTATAAACCTGGTAGTGCTGGGGTGCTCTCGGGAGCCTTGAACCAAGTTTCTGTTACTGCACAGACATCGATGTTCTCCATGCTAAGGAGAGTTTCGAGTGCATGCATCTTGAGGTTTAGACTTCTGGCGTTGAGTAGCATTACTCTTAGTTTCTTATCCC
Source organism: Protopterus annectens (assembly GCF_019279795.1). Lineage (NCBI taxonomy): Eukaryota > Metazoa > Chordata > Ceratodontiformes > Protopteridae > Protopterus > Protopterus annectens. Next base: position 1,617,565,430 of record NC_056744.1, on the reverse strand, counting down.
TTGTGATACCTATGGAGGTGGGTTTGTCTTTTGAGCCTTGCCTAAAAAAGGCACTATGGGGGTAGCAAGAGCCTTTGCCAATATCCGAAAGCCCAGGGGTGACAGGTGCAAGCCGTCCCTAGCGAAGCATTGTGGCTTGTCGAGCATGTCATCCCAGGCTGACAGGCATTGGATCCCCTTTGAATGACACCAATACTTAAGCCAATTGTTGAAATTGATCATCTTGTCTTCATATTGTGGCATCATTCTTGGTGAGGGTAAGATGCTACTCAAGGTCAGGGTCATACCGGCCTGGGCTACATGCTCAGAGAGCTCCTCTAGGTCTCTTTTCATGTAGTCCAGGGAGGTACGTCTCAGGTCATTCACACCAGCATGGACAATGACAGAGTCATATTTGTAGTTGCCTTGGAGTAACCTGAGTGCTTGTGTTATGTGGCGGATCCTAGCACCCGACAGGCAGCTCACCGTGACCTTCCCCTTGTTCAGCCTGGTGAGCGGGACGTCAGTGTGCCTGACGAGAGAGTCACCTATTACAAGTGCATCAGGTGTGTTGTTTAGCCTTAAGGGCTGTGACTGTTTGGCACACTGGCTTTGTGGGCTATGTGTTGCACGTGTTTTGTTTTTGGGGTAGCGGTTGCTTGGGTGTCTGCTTTGGAGGTCTCTGCTGCTTAGGCAGATTTTTATTTAGAGCCTCCGGGTATGTTTTTGTGTGTTTATGTGTTTGGTTTGCTGGTGTGGTAGGTCTATGTGAGACTGGAATTGTAGTGAGTGTGGTTTCCTTCTCCTCCTGACTGGTTACGCCAGTATTGAGCTGAGAGAGCTTAGCCTCCAGTTTGGCTATATGGTTGCATCTCTCACATGTGTTGGAATTTGTTGGGAGGAGGAGAGGGTTGTCTGTGTACATGAGGCAGTTGTAACATTGCCTCAAGATTCCCAGATTCACCAGCTGGACCGGAGAGGAGATTGACAATTGACCTTTGGACATGCTAGAATAGTATTGGGAATTCCTTTATAATTGAAAAAAAGGGCCAATGGGGAACAAGGTACTCAAGGGGAGTTTGTGAGGGTGTAGTGCTGAGTTATATAATTGCTTTAGTGAGCAAGTGCCAGGTAACTTAAATGCAATGTGTTACAGGTAACAAATGCAAAAACGACAAACATTCCTAATCCTTTCCACCCTCATCACTCCCAGTGCAAACCTTAACATCTTTAACTCTGCTACATCCAGCTCCAACTCTTGCCTTTTTGTCAATGCCACTGTCTCCAACCCATATAACATAGCTGGTCTCACTACCCTCTTGTAGACCTTCCCTTTCACTCTTACTGGTACTCGTCTGTCACAAATCACTCCTGACACTCGTCTCCACCCACTCCATCCTGCCTGTACTCTCTTTTTCACCTCTGTTCCACACTCACCATTACTCTGAACTACTGATCGCAAGTATATAAACTCATCCACCTTCGCCAACTTTACTCCTTGCATCCCCACCACTCCTCTATCCTCCCTCTCATTCACACACATATATTCAGTCAGTCCTGCTGACCTCCATTCCTCTTCTCTCTAGAGCATATCTCCATCTCTCCAGGGTCTCCTCCATCTGTTCCCTACTCGCACTACAGATCACAATGTTGTAATCCAGAGGAAGTTCGAATACATAGCATGACTGTGGGAAAGGAAGCAGTAGAAAGGAAAGTGAGGGAGGGATAAGTAATAAAGGAGGATAGAGAGAAGGGAATATTTCAAGTATGATGAATGTAGTGACATCTCCAGGTGCTGTATAGGTAGTTTCTGATTGTTGTCTTGAATTCATGAGCATGGGTAATATTTCTGAGTGCCATGGGAAGCTTATTCTGTGATAGAGCAAGAAGGTAGCTATAGAGGCTCTGTTCAAAGGATTTTTTTTTGGTTTGTGGATTTGTAAGAGACATTGGTCAGAGCTTCTGACAGAGCATTGTGGGCAGTAGAAGGAAACATGGCACACTCATACAATACGCAGATGACTCAATCATCAACTGCTCAGCCCAGTCCCTACCCAAACTGCAAAAAGTCACACAGGAAGTATTTTCCACTGTTGAAACTTGGTTATCTGATAATACTCAACCCAAATAAAACTAAACTACTCATCTTCCAACCCACCAAACATACTCAAAACAACTCTCACTTTAACATCACAGCAAAAGACAACACCACTATACACCCAACAAAACACACCAAACTGCTAGGAGTGGAAATAGACAATAAACTAAAATTTGACATTCACATATCCATGACCATAAAAAAAGTCCACAAAAAACTAGGAGCATTATACAGAAATAAGCAACTTCTCACCAAAGCAGCAAAGATTTCAATAGCAAATTCCCACATTATCTCCACCCTACTTTATGCCTGTCCAATATATACCAACCTAAGGCAATGCGATCTAAACAAGCTAGAGACCTGCTAAAACAAAATTGCCAAATTCGTCACAGGGGCATCCTGCCGTAGTCACCACTGTCTCTCACTTGCTGAACTGGGCTGGCTTGAACTCCCTCACCTCCTTCAATGGTATCAACTCACACTCGCCCACAAACTAGTAAACCATCCACTAAAAGTCCCATCCCTCCAGAATCTACTCCAACCCTATCGCACCACCAGACCACTAAGATCCAGCAACAAAAATCACTTACAGGTCACTAAAGCCAATAACTCTGCTGGAGAAGCACTATTCTCTTGCGCCATAGCCAGATTATGGAACTCCCTCCCACCCACAATTACCTCCGCACCATCATGCACCCACTTCAAAACTTTACTAAAAGCGCACCTAAAAACATGATGGCTATGCCCTTACAACTCCCCCTCTAATATCACCCACCCCATCCACCCACTACCTTTCTTTCCACCCCACTAACTACCTTGATTATAACAAGCTTGGATGATCATAAGCCTAACTACTTATACAGCAGGAACTTCTTAATGTAACAATTGTTAATGTCTGTTATGTACTTCGCAGATAAAGATTCTAGTTGTCTACTGATGTACTATGTTCCTCATCTGTGACTATGTTTGTGATTGTTAATTGCTGTGTTGATCAAATTGTTAATTGCTATGTAAATCCAATGTAACTACTCTCTGTATATTTTAACTGTGGAGCTTTTCACCCCGGGCCTCTGCTGAAAATGAACCTACATCCAGTCGGACACTCCTGGTCAACAAATGTAAATAAATAAATAAATAAAGTTTGAGTAAATAGGAGTTAGTTAGGAAACTTAACCAGCTGAGAGCTTGGAGAGAAACACAGTGGTGTGATTTTGGTGGGAGGTAAGCTGCAAATCTGGCTACTTTGTTGTAAGTGGTTTCGAGTTTGGTTATGAGAGAGGACTGTAGCTTAGTAAGAATTTGAGAGGTGTAGAAGAGGTAATTGAGACAATAAGTGTGGGTAAATAAGATTCTGGAGTTGGGGATGAGGAACCTTTTGTTTCTATACAGAAAGCTGAGCTTTTGGTGGGTTTTCTTTATACAGTGGTGTACATGGATATCAAATTTAAGTTGGTTGAGAATGATTACTCCAAGGAGCTTTGTTTGGGGTTCAGATGAGATAGTGGTGTTATTAATGGAAGCGATGGTGAAAGAGGATTTAAGCTGGTGGAGAGATTTGGGTAGGAATAGGAGGTGTTTAGTCTTTATGGGGTTAAGTATGAGCTGGTTGTTAGTAAGCAAGTTTCAGTGAGGCTAAAGGAGGTTTGAGTTAAGGTGAGCGGGTCAGAGAAGGTGTCAGCAGTGGTGATGTTAGTGGAGTCATCCATGTACTGTATGAGAAATGAATGAGGGCAGAACATATGGAGTTGGTTAGTAAAGATGTTGAAGAGGAGGGGGCCTAAAATTGATCATTGTGGAATGCCCATTTTTATGGGGAGAAAGGGAGATAGAGCAGATAGCCATTGGATGGATTGCATTCTCTTAGTGAGGTAGCTGGTAAACCAGGAGATAGTTGCAGAGGAGAGGTTTAGTTGAGAAAGTATGGAGAGGAGGATGAAGTGGGAGACAGTGTCAAATGCTTTGGAGAAATCTAAGAAGAGCCACAACACTAGTTTATTACTACCTCTGGCTAGGGAGATGGCGTTAGTAAAGGAAATGAGAGCAGTAGTGGTGCTGTGGTGAGGGTGGAAGCCATGATGAGTAGGGGTGATGAGGTTTTCTTGAGAGAGAGAAGACAAGATTTGTTTTTGCACATAATGTTCGAGAATATTGGAGAGGGGAGAGGAGTATGGCAATTGGGCAATAGTTAGAGTTCTACAGAGTTTCCACCTTTGTGGATGGGTATGGTGTGGAATTTCTTCCACAGAGTTGGGACAGTGGATTCCCTGACAGAGCTGTTAATGAGGAGGGAGAGAAGGCAAGTTGTCAGCTGATGAGAACCTAGCTTTTTAAGTTTAAGATCAAGGTTGCAGTTTCCTGCATAATACTAACAAAGAATGTGAGAATAAAATAAAGACAAGAAGGTTTTCGTAAATACAAATACTTCTAAGTCTATGATAATGGTAATAATATGTACATCATAATGCCCATTATCATTTGGAAGAGGGGGGAATCTGCCTTTTATTTCTGGGAGAAAGTTAAAACTGCTATGTACATGAATGAGCGCAGTAAGAACGTATAGTCAGATACCTTACCTTTTTGTCAGCGTTCAACACAACATGGAGGGGACCCTTAGTTTGACAGACTGGGGATTAAAACTAAACTTGATTTAAAAATGGTGCCCATGTAAAATACTGCTATAAATAAGCACTGATTGGGGGCAGAGATACAGGAAGTGATTTCCTTGTGAGGAAAGGCCTAATGTGGACCAACAGAAAGGGACTAAGTACAGAATGGACTGTTTGTATTCACTGCAGTAGAGTAGGTCTGTAAAAACAAAACAATGTGTGTTTAGTCTCTTAACTGTGACTTTAAATATCAGTTTGTAAATCAAATATTAGATACACTGGGTACAAAATAATGTATGTATTAAAACTTTGCTTAGTAGAATGCTCTCTACATGTTTTAGTAAGTGAGCTATGGATTATATGTTGGACAGGACAAAGGATGACCATCTCGTACAATCTTTTAATTAAACAGCTTCTCTATATTAACTTGTTGGATAAGGGGAGATCTGGAGGAAAAAAAAATACATGAGCCGGCAGCTAGACTAAGCTTCGCTAGCTGTAGTAAGAGGCAAATGGTGCAAAACCAGACTGCTTAGGGGATACTAGCACTAGTACACTAGGATAGGGGAAAACTACCGACTACAGGGCTCCGCGAGATACACACAACTACAGGTAGGTTTAGAATATAGTTTGATATCATGGAAAGTTCACTGCTAGAAAAATACCTTGCTCTGCAGTTTTCTTCACAGTTGTACTTGCATCTAGGTGCAGGGTACAGTAGCCCAAGTTATTTTATTTCTTAAACCGATCAGGCATGCAAATTCCACTGTGGAAGAGGGAGGGGTTGTGCTCAGGGTGGAACACTGCAGTCAGTTTACTGTAAAAAAAAAAAAAAAAAAAAAAATGAATTAGAAGAAGGTAGAGGTTATGGGTAAGTATGAGAATCAAGACAAACAGTGAGATGAGAAAAACAAAACAGTTAACCTGAGTAAATAGCAGCAAAAATATACAAACACAATGCAGTACAAACTCTATAGTTCACCTAGATATACATTCTTTAGTACAGTAAATCCCTTCCAGTATTGTTCTGCAGTTAATGCTAGCAACTGGGTACATGCAACACTGTAAACCATCCAACAGGATTAGCAGAGAGAAAAATGTTGAACTAGTAACTACAATGTTTAACATTCAGCAATGATGAAAGAAGGCAAAAATACAGCACAAAATTAGCACACAATTACAGCATTCAGCAATGATGAGAAAGCCAAAACAGCATAGTATTAAAGGAAAACAATGGGATAACAAATATAAAAGCTCTACCTGTTGTCTCCTTAAGTCCCCCTTATGAGCTACAGGCCAAAAAATAAAAAATGCAGCTTTAAAATAAAAAGACAGAAACTGTTTTACAGCTTACCTTCCTAACCCTCCGTACTGTATTAGTTTCCGTTTTAAAAACAAAATGTAAAACGGCTTTCCGGCACTGAAATAATGATGTCACATCTGCCTCAGTAGATCCCAGGACGTTCCCGCCCCCAAAGTGAGGTAAACTCTGCCTTATTAGCATGCTCTGTTGAACCCACCTGTTATCCGCCCACATCGTGACATCATTGCTGCCTTGGCCAGCCCACTATAACCATAATAAAAGGAGTAGCTGCTGTGTGGAACTTCTTTTCATCTAGAAGTCAATTGTGTCGGCTCTATTTCCTGTGAAGGACCCGCTGCAGCTTCTCGAGTGTTTGGTAAGTGTTAGTCTATGTAACGTTTCTTTTAGTGTATTTAAATGTGTAAAAAAATATAATTTTAAACCCCTTGCATTTATAGCGTTGATCTTTTGTAACTACTGAATTTAATTTGTGGTAGTGCGGTCATAGTTCGGTTCAATTGTAATTACTGCTTTTAATTGTTGTTAGTGCGGTAACTTTTTAAAGTAGTGTGCTCCGTGCTTTTAATTGGTGTTAGTGCGGTAACTTTTTAAAGTAGTGTGCTCCGTTCACTTTAGTTTGTGATTAGTAATGCAGTAATCCGGAAAATAAGCTGTTTGTATGTATATTGTATATGTAGTTGTCGTTTAGTATGCTGTCTTAGCTTTTGTTTGCTTGTTTTGTGTAATTGTTTACTTGTAATGTTGTAAAATTGAAATGAAGACTTGTCCCAGTCCTCTGATAGTAAATGAAGATGTGCGTCAGCCACGTGGAAACACAAGCCCGCCAAAGCAGTTGTGAATGTATTGGATTTGTTTGTGGTAGTAGTACATTTACTTTGTGTTCGGTAGGAGAGAGTGTGTATGTTGAAAGCGGTGACTTTTGTAAGTTTGTTTGTGGAAGTTTTAGATTTAGTTTGTGTTCGTTAGAGTGTGTATGTTAATGTTGAAAGTGGTGAATTTTGTATGTGTGCCTTGTGTGTGTTTTATTAGTCGTTGAATGTTGTACGTGTGTGTGTTTTATTAGTCTGTGTAGGACGGAAGAAAGACAATTTTACAAAAGAAGGTGAGACAGAAGATGGAAAAGAGACATACAATGTCTCTGTGAGTCGTCCAAAGACACAGCCTGTCTACTTCACCTCCGTTGGGTATTATTTATAAAAGCAAAAGAATGAACACGTTATGCTGGAAGTTAATCATGTTTTTTTTTCTCTCTCTGTCTTTCATTCACCTCCCCCCCCCCACACTTTTTTCTTCTTCTTCTCTCATTTGAGTCTGTCTTTGTTCCATTGATGGGTTTTAGTAGGGTGGAGGTAACCTTTGAATTGCAGGTATGCATAAAGCTAAGCAGTGTTCTGCAGTCGGTTGTGAACACGACCCACCTTGCTAGTTTTTACTCTTAGAACAGAAGCATGTGGAACTAGTTCACTTAGTGCGACGCTGGCCCTGGCAGCCATTTGAGAGAAACTTCTCTCCCTCAGTCAGGTCAGTCGTATTATATTTGATCATGCTTTTTGTGCATTTCTTCTTATAGAGTAAGTCATTTCTAAAGGGAATGATTTGCTTTACCAAGTGTAATCAAATTAAAAAAAATAGTTATATGATGACTAATAAAAATGTGACTGTAACAATGGCGCCACATGACCTTTTTCAAAAAACAATCCTTCAGTACCCCGCCAGCTAAAAACAGTAAATAGTTATCCCCCCCCCCCGGCACGGATACTGAAAAAAAGCACAATACCATTTTTTAAGTCGCCTGTTCACTTTTCCGATTCACAGAGAGATTCTGGAACTTCTATTTACTGGTCGCTGAATGGATTGGCTGAATTAAGGATCATTTCTGGTAAATCTTTCTCTCTGGTTATTTACTGATTTGTTGTGAAGGCAGAATTGCTGAAACATGCGTGATTTTGCAAGTTTTACTTATCAGAAATGGAACCAGTGAAAAAGCTATGACTAAGGAACTGCGATTGTTGCTTTAGGAGATTGTATGTGCAATACCTACATATAAATTATTTAAATGAATTGGTGTAGAGGTCTTGATCAAGTTCTATGAAACAGTATCGTGTCCATAACGATAATACCATTCAAATATGCCTTGCAATGATTAAGGCCTCATAGAAGTATTTACTCTTTTTTTTTTTTTTTTTGCTGTTTGTAAGGACGCTAAGTTGCTTTGAATTGTATAGACAGTGGTTTGACGTTTTTTCTGAAACAGTAGCAGGTATGGTGACGTTATTCTGTGTTCATGTGTGATTTAAAGCAGAAACACCAGTTTGTTGCAAAGAATGTGATATGATGTCATACTGGTACAAGGACGTTAATATTTCTTTCTTGAAGTGTTCCAAAAAATAATTAAAACACATTCTTGCTACCACTTGTTTTGCGGTAATGCTGATGTGAGCATACAACAGTGGTCAGACGCATGAATGGAACCAATGATTAAATATGATGCTCCAACTACGTAGAAAAAAATATTGAAATTTCTGCACACAAACGTATTAGTCATTACAGACTACAAAATAACATGCTCTGCTTGCTGCTGTACTAAGATCAAGTTCAGGCTGGGGGGGGGGCAGTGATAACAGGGGCATTTTCAAAGCAGATTACTGCCAAGCAGTCTTGCTGATTGATATGCTTTTGCCTTCCTACTGCTGTTCTGTGTTAGGTTACACATCTGATTATGTTCCTCACTGTTGCCTACTAATGCCACTGGAGGAAGCATGGGAAATACAGCAGCACCCAGAATCACCCAGACTGTTCACCACTTTATTGGTTGATCTCTAATTCTGGACAAGAGAAACGGCAGGTTTTGGTCAGTTCAGATATTTTCTGAAAGAGGACACTTTCAATCTCATTAGTAGCCTTGAGTAACTGGAGAACATAATGTAGAATTTGTGCCTCTAGGTTTGATGAAGGTGGTGAGTTTTATGCTAAATGCTTATAGGGTTTTGTCTCATCCTTTTACTAACAATTAAATTCATTCCTAATGATTCTGTCATGTATTTTTCTCCTAAGCAAGTTCAATATTTTATCCAGAAGGCGTAACATCCTTTGCTTCATTCAATTGCCGTTTACAAGCTTGCATATCAAATTAGCACTCATTCATAAATGTTTCTGATAAGTAAACCTGCAGATGTAGGTTCATAGGTATATAGTAGATTAACAATCACAAGGGCTTTTATAAGCTGGGGCATAAGTGCTCAAGAAATTCGAGGCTGCCTTTGTCCATTAGAGACATAGCTATCAGACCCGGGGTGAATGTCTGATTTCCAATCCAGTGCTCCAGGTTGTCAGAGAAGAACTCTGCTTCACATGAATGGGAAGCCTGTTTCAGAGAAGGAATATTATTTGAGACGCATACCTGTCCCCCCAGCATGTCCTATTTATGTCACAAGCAAGGCTTAAGTCTCTGGATCATGTTGTTCTGATACTGTTTAGCAGATATGCAAGAGGTTCAGCAGGGTGAGATCTAGGGATATCTTGTATGCCAGACATAGACTGGCCCTCAACTGTCTGTAGGAGTCAGTATACGGCCAGGGCTTCAAGACGCTCTGCATAGGATGTATTACTATTGCACTGCATTCATTTTGTGTGGAATTTTCTTCTTTGGATGTTCCACATGTTGCATGTGCCTGATCAGGTACATACCCGGGACAGCACTGTGCTTAATGATGGGCCTAATCATGGTTAAATAAAGTGGAACTTTGACTTCCTTGGACCTAGATGCCGTAGCCTTGCTTATAAGTACTCTTAGGGGTGTGTTATCAATGATGTAGTTTCTCGGAGCAGCTGACTTCCCAAAGGGCAGTATTATGCATTTCTTGGGATTGGGTTTCAATCTCTGGTATCACTCATTCATTTGTGTTGGCCTTTCTTGGAGGATATTAGTGTACTGGGGGGATTCTATGACATCATTTAGTTTGGAATCATCTACAGACTTGGTCAGCTAGAGGCCGATGCTGTTGGCCTTGACTTCTGAGAAGTAGATGCCAAAAAGGAAATAACCCAGCACAAAGCCATGAGGGACTCCACTAGTGGCCAGTCTCTTTGTGGAGGTGGACTCCCCTATCCTAGCTTCCTGGGTCATACCGAGAGCCAGCTTGCTATCCACTGCATAACATAGGGGTTTATGGTCTGAATGTTGAAACAAAAATGTCTCCTTTTTAAGTATATTTCCTTTGCCATCTTTGCATAACCATCAAGTTTAGTTTCATTTTTTCTCTAGTAGAGTAAGCCCACTTTATTCTGAGGTAAGTTATTGTGACTATTCATTAAGCTTTATTCAAGTCTGCACACAAACAATTGTAATAGGATTCATTCCTCATTGCTTGGTATCTTGCTAAGAAATAGGTGGGAGGAAGGGCTCAGTAATAATTGTTATACTATTTTTATTGAGTAAGTGAATCACCATGTCCTTCTCCTAACAGATTATAATGACTCTGTGTAACATAACAGCTTCAGAAGGTAATATGATGAATGCCTACTCAACAGGCAATTATCACCTGTGTCTGACCATGCATAACTTGGCAAGTCATTAGCACAGTGCCGTTACAATATAGCACTGAGTCATTATCACTTTTCAGGCAAAACTGTCAGCAGCTGTCACTGTTCACATAACTAGAAGACATTATCCCATTGATGAATGCACAACTCAAATTTGGCAGGTAACGTAGTAATGAAGATGTTGGTAGGGGAAATAATTCATTTGTGTACCAGGGAAGTGCTTGTGCATACATGGTCAGACTGCTGAAGATTGTAATACAGATACAGTGTGACAAGTATAGGTTATCTATAGCTCATTTTTTACTGTGATCATGTTTTACCCATGAAGCCAGTAGATAGTTTGTTTTCAGCCAGCAGATTTGTTTTGGATAACCAACATTTCTACAAGTGGGGGGTATCGCAGTGATTGCTAGTTGCAGCACGTTGCTTGGCTATGTTACTTGGTAGTTTAGTAAAGCTGAATATAAATTATAATTAGAACTGTAGTCCAAGGAGAAGTGGTTTGCATTTAGTGCTGCTTGTTTTACTTTACTTGAGTTTGACTAGACTTGTGATGGAAATGTTCTGAATTGGGTAGTACTGTCTTTATGGGTGCATGCATTTAGTTTCACTGTTTTCTTTAATATTTTAACCCAATAAAACTTTGCTGCATTGTACAAGCAATATAATTATATATGTGTGTGTGTATCTGTGTCTGACTTCAAGCAAGGGGGCAAGTGTGTGTGACTGCTAGGAATGGGGCAAGTGTGTGTGCTTGTGTGTGACTGCAGGCAAGGGCACAAGTGTGTGCATGTCTGTGTATGTGGGCAACTGCAAGCAAGGGGCCAAGAGTGTGTGATTGCAGCCAAGGGGGCAAGTGTGTGTGTGTGAGTGCCAGTAAGGGGGCTAGTGTGTGTGTGTGAGTGCCAGCAAGGGGGCTAGTGTGTGTGTGTGAGTGCCAGCAAGGGGGCTAGTGTGTGTGTGTGAGTGCCAGCAAGGGGGCTAGTGTGTGTGTGTGTGTGTGAGTGCCAGCAAGGGGGCTAGTGTGTGTGAGTGCCAGCAAGGGGGCTAGTGTGTGTGAGTGAGTGCCAGCAAGGGGGCTAGTGTGTGTGAGTGAGTGCCAGCAAGGGGGCTAGTGTGTGTGTGTGAGTGCCAGCAAGGGGCTAGTGTGTGTGTGTGAGTGCCAGCAAGGGGCTAGTGTGTGTGTGTGAGTGCCAGCAAGGGCCTAGTGTGTGTGTGTGAGTGCCAGCAAGGGGGCTAGTGTGTGTGTGTGAGTGCCAGCAAGGGGGCTAGTGTGTGTGTGTGAGTGCCAGCAAGGGGGCTAGTGTGTGTGTGTGAGTGCCAGCAAGGGGCCTAGTGTGTGTGTGTGAGTGCCAGCAAGGGGCTAGTGTGTGTGTGTGAGTGCCAGCAAGGGGGCTAGTGTGTGTGTGTGAGTGCAAGCAAGGGGGCTAGTGTGTGTGTGTGAGTGCAAGCAAGGGGGCTAGTGTGTGTGTGTGAGTGCAAGCAAGGGGGCTAGTGTGTGTGTGTGTGTGTGTGTGCCAGCAAGGGGGCTAGTGTGTGTGTGTGTGTGTGAGTGCCAGCAAGGGGGCTAGTGTGTGTGTGAGTGCCAGCAAGGGGGCTAGTGTGTGTGTGTGCCAGCAAGGGGGCTAGTGTGTGTGTGTGTGTGACTGCAAGCCAGGGGGCTAGTGTGTGTGTGTGTGTGTGACTGCAAGCCAGGGGGCTAGTGTGTGTGTGTGTGTGTGTGTGTGACTGCAAGCCAGGGGGCTAGTGTGTGTGTGTGTGTGTGTGACTGCAAGCCAGGGGGCTAGTGTGTGTGTGTGCAAGCAAGGGGGCTAGTGTGTCTGTGTGCAAGCAAGGGGGCTAGTGTGTGTGTGTGTGTGTGAGTGCAAGCAAGGGGGGGCTAGTGTGTGTGTGAGTGCCAGCCAGCAGGGGTGCAATTTATCTTCTTGATTCACATTTTCGGACCATTTAACATAACGTTGTGATGTTTTTTGGTGGACCGTTAGTGGCAAAACATTATAGAATGAATATAGAAAATAATGGCTCACATTGCAGTTTCACATTTCATACCCTTTCGAAAATTCATACTAATGCAAGACCTACTGTTGGATGATCTTTCAAACTTTGTAAGAGCAATATTTGAAATTTCTACTTCTACTTGTGCCTTTCTCCCACTTACGTATGGCTTAGTCCAGATTTAGTGCACTGAGGTTCATAGGTATGACATGTCAGGACCATCGCTCTCAGCCTGAGACATTTCAAATTGTGACATACTCATTGCAGTGTATTCTGAGCTGATGTCATGTTTGCTTTTCATTTTTTACTGTGATCATGTTTTACCCATGAAGCCAGTAGATAGTTGTTTTCAGCCAGCAGATTTGTTTTGGATAACCAACATTTCTACAAGTGGGGGGTATCACAGCGATTGCTAGTTGCAGCACGTTGCTTGGCTATGTTACTTGGTAGTTTAGTAAAGCTGAATATAAATTATAATTAGAACTGTAGTCCAAGGAGAAGTGGTTAGCATTTAGTGCTGCTTGTTTTACTCTACTAGAGTTTGACTAGACTTGTGATGGAAATGTTCTGAATTGGGTAGTACTGTCTTTATGGGTGCATGCATTTAGTTTCACTGTTTTCTGGACTATTTTAACCCAATTAAAACACCCAATAAAACTTTACTGCATTGTACAAGCAATATAATTATATATGTGTGTGTGTATCTGTGTCTGACTTCAAGCAAGGGGGCAAGTGTGGGCAAGTGTGTGTGACTGCTAGGAATGGGGCAAGTGTGTGTGCTTGTGTGTGACTGCAGGCAAGGGGGCAAGTGTGTGTGTGTGTGTGACTGCAACCAAGGGGTGTTGTGTGTGTGTGTGTGTGACTGCAACCAAGGGGGCAAGTGTGTGTGTGACTGTAGTGCGTGTGTGTGTGACTGTAAGCAAGGGGGCTAGTGTGTGAGTGCAAGCAAGGGGGCTAGTGTGTGTGTGTGAGTGCAAGCAAGGGGGCTAGTGTGTGTGTGAGTGCAAGCAAGGGGGCTAGTGTGTGTGTGTGTGCAAGCAAGGGGGCTAGTGTGTGTGTGAGTGCAAGCAAGGGGGGGCTAGTGTGTGAGTGCAAGCAAGGGGGGGCTAGTGTGTGTGTGTGTGAGAGTGCAAGCACGGGGGGGCTAGTGTGTGTGTTGAATAGTGGGTTAGAGAACAATTCGCTGACGTTATGTTCAAGTTCTCCGCCAGTCTTTCTCGATTGCATGGATAACAGCAGTGCTGATGTCTATACATTCCTGTACGTAGCTATATTAAATTTTTTGTTTTACATCAAAATGGCACGAAGGGGAGCTGCTATGCGGGTTGATTTCAAGTATATTTTTTACCATCCAAACACAATTTTATTGGAACACCAAGTTCATTATGGTGCAAAGAGCATTTACTTTATAATATTTCAGCTTCAAGTTGTTTTAAAAGTACTGTGGTTTCCTACTGTTTCTGTATTTGGCAGGAATGTCTGTGCTTTTGGAAGGGCAACTTTTGATTACCTGTACTAATGGAAATTTAACATGATGTTGTGTGAGGGGCACAACAGATGGTGTTGTCAGCGTGTGCCAGCATGTTCGATTCTTGGCTGAGGTGCTTTCTGTATGGAGTCTGTGTCTTGCTTGTGGTAGTGTGGCTTTCCTCTATGCAGCAGTAGGTGGATTGGATGGTCCCAATTGGCCATAGTTGTGTGTGTGTGTGTGTGTGTGTGTGTGTGTGTGTGTGTGTGTGTGTGTGTGTGTGTTTTTCATGGAAGAACCACTGCAGCAGCGTTAGCCACCTGCCTTTGTAGACCTTTGCTCTAGATTGTCACTGTTGCCTGCCTCACCCCATGTGCACAAATTGGAAAAATGGGAGATGGCTAGTGTGTGTGTGTGACTGCAAGCCAGGGGGCTAGTGTGTGTGTGTGTGACTGCAAGCCAGGGGGCTAGTGTGTGTGTGTGCAAGCAAGGGGGCTAGTGTGTCTGTGTGCAAGCAAGGGGGCTAGTGTGTGTGTGTGAGTGCAAGCAAGGGGGCTAGTGTGTGAGTGCAAGCAAGGGGGCAATTTATCTTCCTGATTCACATTTTCGGACCATTTAACATAACGTTGTGATGTTTTTTGGTGGACCGTTAGTGGCAAAACATTATAGAATGAATATAGAAAATAATGGCTCACATTGCAGTTTCACATTTCATACCCTTTCGAAAATTCATACTAATGCAAGACCTACTGTTGGATGATCTTTCAAACTTTGTAAGAGCAATATTTGAAATTTCTACTTCTACTTGTGCCTTTCTCCCACTTACGTATGGCTTAGTCCAGATTTAGTGCACTGAGGTTCATAGGTATGACATGTCAGGACCATTGCTCTCAGCCTGAGACATTTCAAATTGTGACATACTCATTGCAGTGTATTCTGAGCTGATGTCATGTTTGCTTTTCATTTTTTACTGTGATCATGTTTTACCCATGAAGCCAGTAGATAGTTGTTTTCAGCCAGCAGATTTGTTTTGGATAACCAACATTTCTACAAGTGGGGGGTATCACAGCGATTGCTAGTTGCAGCACGTTGCTTGGCTATGTCACTTGGTAGTTTAGTAACACGTTGCTTGGCTATGTTACTTGGTAGTTTAATAAAGCTGAATATAAATTATAATTAGAATTGTAGTCCAAGGAGAAGTGGTTTGCATTTAGTGCTGCTTGTTTTACTCTACTTGAGTTTGACTAGACTTGTGATGGAAATGTTCTGAATTGGGTAGTACTGTCTTTATGGGTGCATGCATTTAGTTTCACTGTTTTCTGGAATATTTTAACCCAATTAAAACACCCAATAAAACTTTACTGCATTGTACAAGCAATATAATTATATATGTGTGTGTGTATCTGTGTCTGACTTCAAGCAAGGGGGCAAGTGTGGGCAAGTGTGTGTGACTGCTAGGAATGGGGCAAGTGTGTGTGCTTGTGTGTGACTGCAGGCAAGGGCACAAGTGTGTGCATGTCTGTGTATGTGGTCAACTGCAAGCAAGGGGGCAAGAGTGTGTGACTGCAGCCAAGGGGGCAAGTGTGTGTGTGTGTGTGTGTGTGTGTGACTGCAGCCAAGGGGGCAAGTGTGTGTGTGTGTGACTGCAGCCAAGGGGGCAAGTGTGTGTGTGTGACTGCAGCCAAGGGGTTGTAGTGTGTGTGCGTGTGTGTGACTGCAACCAAGGGGTGTTGTAGTGTGTGTGTGTGTGTGTGTGTGTGTGACTGCAGCCAAGGGGGCAAGTGTGTGTGTGTGTGAGTGCAAGCAAGGGGGCTAGTGTGTGAGTGCAAGCAAGGGGGCTAGTGTGTGAGTGCAAGCAGGGGGGCTAGTGTGTGTGTGAGTGCCAGCAAGGGGGCTAGTGTGTGTGTGAGTGCCAGCAAGGGGGCTAGTGTGTGTGTGAGTGCCAGCAAGGGGGCTAGTGTGTGTGTGAGTGCCAGCAAGGGGGCTAGTGTGTGTGTGTGTGTGCCAGCAAGGGGCTAGTGTGTGTGTGAGTGCCAGCAAGGGGCTAGTGTGTGTGTGAGTGCCAGCAAGGGGCTAGTGTGTGTGTGTGAGTGCCAGCAAGGGGCTAGTGTGTGTGTGTGAGTGCCAGCAAGGGGCTAGTGTGTGTGTGTGTGAGTGCCAGCAAGGGGGCTAGTGTGTGTGTGTGAGTGCCAGCAAGGGGGCTAGTGTGTGTGTGTGTGAGTGCCAGCAAGGGGGGCTAGTGTGTGTGTGTGAGTGCCAGCAAGGGGGGCTAGTGTGTGTGTGTGAGTGCCAGCAAGGGGGGCTAGTGTGTGTGTGTGAGTGCCAGCAAGGGGGGCTAGTGTGTGTGTGTGAGTGCCAGCAAGGGGGCTAGTGTGTGTGTGTGAGTGCCAGCAAGGGGCTAGTGTGTGTGTGTGAGTGCCAGCAAGGGGCTAGTGTGTGTGTGTGTGTGCCAGCAAGGGGGCTAGTGTATGTGTGTGTGTGCCAGCAAGGGGCTAGTGTGTGTGTGTGTGCCAGCAAGGGGGGCTAGTGTGTGTGTGTGTGCCAGCAAGGGGGGCTAGTGTGTGTGTGTGTGCCAGCAAGGGGGCTAGTGTGTGAGTGCCAGCAAGGGGGCCAGTGTGTGAGTGCCAGCAAGGGGGCCAGTGTGTGAGTGCCAGCAAGGGGGCCAGTGTGTGAGTGCAAGCAAGGGGGCTAGTGTGTGTGTGAGTGCAAGCAAGGGGGCAATTTATCTTCTTGATTCAGATTTTCGGACCATTTCACATAATGTTGTGCTTTTTTGTGGACCGTTAGTGGCAAAACATTATAGAATGAATATAGAAAATAATGGCTGACATTGCAGTTTCACATTTCATACCCTTTCGAAAATTCATAATAATGCAAGACCTACTGTTGGATGATCTTTCAAACTTTGTAAGAGCAATATTTGAAATTTCTACTTCTACTTGTGCCTTTCTCCCACTTACGTATGGCTTAGTCCAGATTTAGTGCACTGAGGTTCATAGGTATGACATGTCAGGACCATCGCTCTCAGCCTGAGACATTTCAATTTGTGACATACTCATTGCAGTGTATTCTGAGCTGATGTCATGTTTGCTTTTCATTTTTTGCTGTGATCATGTATTACCCATGAAGCCAGTAGATAGTTGTTTTCAGCCAGCAGATTTGTTTTGGATAACCAACATTTCTACAAGTGGGGGGTATCACAGCGATTGCTAGTTGCAGCACGTTGCTTGGCTATGTCACTTGGTAGTTTAGTAACACGTTGCTTGGCTATGTTACTTGGTAGTTTAATAAAGCTGAATATAAATTATAATTAGAACTGTAGTCCAAGGAGAAGTGGTTTGCATTTAGTGCTGCTTGTTTTACTCTACTTGAGTTTGACTAGACTTGTGATGGAAATGTTCTGAATTGGGTAGTACTGTCTTTATGGGTGCATGCATTTAGTTTCACTGTTTTCTGGAATATTTTAACCCAATTAAAACACCCAATAAAACTTTACTGCATTGTACAAGCAATATAATTATATATGTGTGTGTGTATCTGTGTCTGACTTCAAGCAAGGGGGCAAGTGTGGGCAAGTGTGTGTGAGCAAGTGTGTGTGACTGCTAGGAATGGGGCAAGTGTGTGTGCTTGTGTGTGACTGCAGGCAAGGGCACAAGTGTGTGCATGTCTGTGTATGTGGTCAACTGCAAGCAAGGGGGCAAGAGTGTGTGACTGCAGCCAAGGGGGCAAGTGTGTGTGTGTGTGACTGCAGCCAAGGGGGCAAGTGTGTGTGTGTGTGTGACTGCAGCCAAGGGGTTGTCGTGTGTGTGTGTGTGTGACTGCAACCAAGGGGTGTTGTGTGTGTGTGTGACTGCAAGCAAGGGGGCTAGTGTGTGAGTGCAAGCAAGGGGGCTAGTGTGTGAGTGCAAGCAAGGGGGGCTAGTGTGAGAGTGCAAGCAAGGGGCTAGTGTGTGCAAGGGGGCTAGTGTGTGAGAGAGCGCCAGCAAGGGGGCTAGTGTGTGAGAGAGCGCCAGCAAGGGGGCTAGTGTGTGAGAGAGTGCCAGCAAGGGGGCTAGTGTGTGAGTGCCAGCAAGGGGGCTAGTGAGAGAGTGCCAGCAAGGGGGGCTAGTGAGAGAGTGCCAGCAAGGGGGGCTAGTGAGAGAGTGCCAGCAAGGGGGCTAGTGTGTGTGTGAGTGCAAGCAAGGGGGCAATTTATCTTCTTGATTCACATTTTCGGACCATTTCACATAATGTTGTGCTTTTTTGTGGACCGTTAGTGGCAAAACATTATAGAATGAATATAGAAAATAATGGCTGACATTGCAGTTTCACATTTCATACCCTTTCGAAAATTCATAATAATGCAAGACCTACTGTTGGATGATCTTTCAAACTTTGTAAGAGCAATATTTGAAATTTCTACTTCTACTTGTGCCTTTCTCCCACTTACGTATGGCTTAGTCCAGATTTAGTGCACTGAGGTTCATAGGTATGACATGTCAGGACCATCGCTCTCAGCCTGAGACATTTCAATTTGTGACATACTCATTGCAGTGTATTCTGAGCTGATGTCATGTTTGCTTTTCATTTTTTGCTGTGATCATGTTTTACCCATGAAGCCAGTAGATAGTTGTTTTCAGCCAGCAGATTTGTTTTGGATAACCAACATTTCTACAAGTGGGGGGTATCACAGCGATTGCTAGTTGCAGCACGTTGCTTGGCTATGTTACTTGGTAGTTTAATAAAGCTGAATATAAATTATAATTACAACTGTAGTCCAAGGAGAAGTGGTTTGCATTTAGTGCTGCTTGTTTTACTCTACTTGAGTTTGACTAGACTTGTGATGGAAATGTTCTGAATTGGGTAGTACTGTCTTTATGGGTGCATGCATTTAGTTTCACTGTTTTCTGGAATATTTTAACCCAATTAAAACGCCCAATAAAACTGTACTGCATTGTACAAGCAATATAATTATATGTGTGTGTGCATGCATTTAGTTTCACTGTTTTCTGGAATATTTTAACCCAATTAAAACGCCCAATAAAACTGTACTGCATTGTACAAGCAATATAATTATATGTGTGTGTGTATCTGTGTCTGACTTCAAGCAAGGGGGCAAGTGTGGGCAAGTGTGTGACTGCTAGGAATGGGGCAAGTGTGTGTGCTTGTGTGTGACTGCAGGCAAGGGGACAAGTGTGTGCATGTCTGTGTATGTGGGCAACTGCAAGCAAGGGGGCAAGTGTGTGTGTGACTGCAGCCAAGGGGGCAAGTGTGTGTGTGAGACTGCAACCAAGGGGGCTAGTGTGTGTGTGTGACTGCAACCAAGGGGGCTAGTGTGTGTGTGTGTGACTGCAACCATTTTTTAATTGTGAACGATTTCATTTAAAGTCAAATGTCGTAAAGTCTGTTTCCAGATCGAGATCAGTACTTTTAAAGAAATGAAAGTTACAGAATATTTAACAATACAAGAAATGTTATAAGCTAAGTGCAGTCGTACCTATACTTCATACTGTAAGTTTATGATCACAGCACAAGTATGTGTATATTATTTTTATGACTTTGATGGAGCACTGGTATTTAGGTTCATAGGTTCATAGAGCACTGGTATTTAGGTTCATAGGTTCATAGGATGGTACTAGGCTATCAGCCCTAGGGCCTATACAAGCCTAGCCATAACAATTCCCTGGCTATTTCTTCCCACATTATTTACTTTCCTGGACCCCTGTCTAGCAGGGCGACTGACGTGATCCCTGGGGTGAATTTCCTTTCTCCCATCCAAACGTCAAGGTTCCTCTTGAAGAGGTCCAAAGAGGCACTCTGCTTGACATGTATGGGCAATCTATTCCAGAGTCTGGGGAGTCTCTGGGTCAGGAACCTATCCCTCCAGCATGTTTTGTTTATTGTGATGACAAGGTTTAGATCCCTGGAACGTGTAGCTCTGAGGGATTGGGATTTCTTTAAGTGTAGCATGTCCAACAGCTCTGGGTTTGACATGGCCTTGTATGTTAAGCAGAGATCGCCTCTGAGTAGACTATATGCGACAGAGTATAGCTGGAGTTTTTTAAGGCGGTCAGCGTGGGGCATCTGCTTTAGGCCTGTGATTCTTTTAGTGAGGTATTTCTGAGGCCTTTCCAGTTGTTGCAGATGTCTTGAGAGGTACATACCAAATGGGGCGTTGTATTCTATAATGGGTCTAATGAGGGATGAGTACAGTGGGACAATGACCTCCTTTTTCTGGATGAAAAGCCCTTCGTGATGAGGTGTGCCACATAGAATGATTTCCTGACTGTTGTGGCGATGTGGTTATCGAAGGTGAGACCACTGTCCACCTGTGTCCCTAAGTCTCTTATCACACTTTCTGTGTTTAGTGTACTGCCACCTATATGGTAATTCATGGATACATGTTTTTCCCAAAGGGATAACAATACATTTCTTGGCATTGAGCTTGAGCCCATGGCTCTGGCACCAAGCATCTGTTTCTGTAAGGCCCTTTTGTAGAGTATCCACATCATTTGGGGATTCAATAATGGCTCCCAGTTTGCAGTCATCTGCAAACTTTGTTAGCCAGAGTCCCTTAGTGTTGACCTGTACTTCAGAGAAGTAGATGCCAAACAAGAGCGGCCCCAGGACTGAACCCTGAGGTACTCCACTTGTCACTTGTCTGGAGCTGGATTTGGAGTTGGCTACTTCAGTAAGCCATTTAGCAACCCATTGGGTGACATAGGGATTAATACCCAACTTAGTAAGTTTATCTATGATTCCAGAGTGGGGGATGGTGTCAAAGGCCTTGGCAAGGTCTAGATAGGCTGTGTGGACCACCTTACCCTTGTCCATGGCTCTGGAGACTGATTCAAAGAAGTCAATCAGGTTCAGGAGACAAGATCGGCCCTTCACAAACCCAAACTGGGTGGGGTCCAGTGTTTGAAGGTTGCCAATGTCTTTGTTTATAAGTTCCATGATAATACGCTCCATGGCCTTGCAGATAAGACTTGTCAGACTGATGGGACGGTAGTTTCTGGGATCCAAGGTGGATCCCCCCTTGTGGATTGGGATAACTCTAGCTCTGCGCCACTCAATGAGCACGAAACCTGAGGTGAGGCTATGATTAAACATGACACTTAGGTGAGGTGCCAGTTCATATTGTAGTTCATGTAGTACACAGCCCGGGATGTCATCTGGTCCCATGGATGCTGTATTCTTGGCTTTAGAGAGTGCGTTTTGTACCTGTGTGGCCGTTATTACTGGAATTTGGCAATCTTCCGGTATTGAGATGGGCATTTAGGGGGTGAGAGGGGGGTGAAGTTGGCACTGAATCGATCTGCCAGGATATTGGCAATATCCTTTGGATCAGTATATTTATTGCCATTCTGTTTTAGCTCAGAGCAGATCTGAGCATTGCCATTTAGATTCTTGACATAGTTATAGAATGCTTTGTGGTTGTCTTTGGAATCTTTGGCAATTTTATTTTCATAACTAGTGTGTGTGTTATGTATTTAGTCCGGGCGCTTGGTTAAAATGTTCCGGCAGGGGGTGGGGTCGCGATGTGAATATCCAGTGAGATCAGTTTATGGTCTGATCTTACCAGTGAGGGATACACTTGTGGTCTGAGTCCCCATGTTGGTAATGATCAGGTCCAGTATGTTTTCCCCTCTTGTGGGAGTGATAACAAGTTGTTCCATAGCATTTGAGTTTATAAATTCTAGGAAGCTTTGGGCTAGGGTGTTGGAGCTACAGTAATGCTCAGTCTGTTTGGGTAGTTGAATTCGCCCAATATAATGGTGTTTGGAGAGACCTTCATATTTTCCAGTGTTCTCAGGAAGGCCGAGTGGGGTTCCTGTGTTTGGGAGCGTGGTCTGTAGCAGGCTCTAAACTGGAAGGCAGTTTTACCCACTTAGTTTCACATGGATAGTCTCTGATGCAACATTATAGGAATATGATGACATTACATAAACATCATTTTATGTAATTATTCTTATACATTTTTATGTTGGACAATGATACATCATCAGAGATTGTCACTGCATGGTAGTGAAATGGTTATGGGGCTTGTAATGCTGTGAGTTCTCCTGCAGCAAGTACATGGAGTACTGGCTTTTATAACATACCTATGCAGATAGAGGCTCAGTTCTAGAACAGTGTGTGTACTACTTGATGGAAATAGATTCCTTGTGAAAGCAACATTTATATTGTACTTTTCACTGTTGGAGTTACAAGCAACTATGAATAAGACATTTGAAAGGGTGAACTTGCTATCTTAGAAAGAAATGTTTGAAGGATGTGGTACCACCAATACAATTTGTCTCACCTGTGTGGGAAATAGCTGTCTTCCCAAGATGTGACTGTTATTACTTGCACTGTGAATGCTAAAGGGTAACACCTGTGACCCTCAGACAATTTGTGGGATACATCTGAGAATCTGGGTACTGTCACTATTGCATGAGAACACAATTTTGATCTGTTTTCGACCTAGCTCTAAGAAATGTTTAAGGACTGAATGATTCAAGTTTACAGTTAATAGTAGTTTTGCCAATAACAGCACATTTTCTGTTTACCTTCCTTTGTCAAATCCAAGCTGAGCCTTCCAAAGCTTATGATTTCAATGTTTTCTGTTAAACTGAAATACTTCAAGCAACATCTCAATCTGAAGCAGGCAGTGCCTACTAGTGCTTTTTTTTAATTTTAATTTTTTTTTTTTTGCTGGAATTTATTCAATCAGCTGCAGTCTTTTTTTCAAAGAATCTTTGATATAACCTTACCAAAAAAAAAAAACAGTACCCATGACTTATCCATCTTTTGTACTCTTGACTATGGGGTTTAAAGTGAACTGACCATGTCTCTTTAGTGAGTTTTTTCTACTCTGGTTTCATTCAGATTTACTTTCAAGTTGTGTATTGTGTCCACCTTGACAAATAACTATGTATTTATGACTTTCAAATTCAGAATCGATTGCAAAAATGAATTGTCTACTCTCTGAATTTTCCAGCCTTTTCAGTGGTCTTGAGGTTGCTTATTACCTGTTCTACTAGTGCTTAAATGGGAATGAAACCAGAAAATGGCAACAAAAAAAAAGACTAAACAAGCATGCTCATTTCGGGCTTGGGTGTGTGACTGCATGCAAGGGGGCTAGTGTTTGTGTGTGACTGCAAGCGAGGGGGCTAGTGTTTGTGTGTGTGTGACTGCAAGCGAGCAGAGGTGGGTCAAGAGTGTGACTGCAGGCAAAGGGTGCAAGTCTGTCAGTGTGGCTGTGTGAGACTCCAATTAATGCTTCTTGTTTTTGGGTTTGTTCTCTCAAAATTTGTGCTTTTCTGTAATTTTCCAAGATAAAGTTAGTCGCCGAGACAGTTCATCCTTCATAACCTTGCAAAAGATGCATGCCAAAGCAGGACTTGTTTGATCACCTGTCTCAGTTTTTAACAGATCAAGTTTTAGTACTGTTTACATGTCCCCCCAGATAAAATTTGCCTTGTCTAGATTTACTGCATTTAAGGAGAACGGGATATTAAACTAGATTGCTCAACCTGGTGTGCATCTAATCGCAGTTATTTGATACCTGATTAGAAAGTAAACAACGCAGCTTTACCAAATAATCCACTCTACTGTTTTACCTAGTAGCCTATTTACGCTGACGTACTGTGAGTTTCTGTTTTAATCCATAAGCTTGAAATAGTCGAGGGCTCGAAATGATGCAGTCATATCTGCCATAGCTCTTGGTGTACTCTTCAGTAGAACCCCCACAAATTGATGTAACCACAGCCTGATGTGAATGCTGTATAGATGAGGCACCCATCTTGTGATGTATGAGGTGCCTTGACCATCACACTCTTACCCACAATAAAATGGACCGACTAACGTGTGGAACTCTTTTTCTTAGTGAGTGTATCCTGTCGACGTGATTCAAGACCTCAACACTGTTTGCATTGCCTGCAGCTTGACTTATTTTTTCTTACTTAGTAAGGTAAGTCTTCATAATTAAGTCTGATGTTAATTATACATGGAGCCTCTGTACTACTAGACCTTATATTGTGCTCGCAAGTGTCTGACTGCACATTGATAGATTGTATACCTTTTGTGTGCGCATGTGCTACCCTGTTTGCTGCTGTTAATTGATTACTGTAGCTCTTTTCGTATTTATTGCTATATTATATTATGGGGCTGTATTGTAGAATGATTTTTATAATTACTCGTTTTATTTCACTGTAATGCTGGCATTTGGTAAATTGAAAATTGGACTGTTTATCTGCGAGCGTCCATGCGTCAGTTTCGTTCTCTGTGTAATGCTGGCCAAATGTAATGTAAGTGCGTGTGACCGTTCACGCGTCGTGTACATGCCCCTGTCCAGAATAACTGGAGTTAGTGCATAGGTTAGTGCTAGGCTATCTGCCCTAGGTAATTTATAATCCTATGGAGAAGTTGTTTGGCTATCGACACCCGTTTTAAATTAATTTTGCTATGGCCTTTTTCAAGGTTAGTATACTGTGCTCTGTCTAACAGTAACACAGAAGTGATACCCGGTCTAAACCTAGGATCCCACATCTACTCATCAACATTCTTCTTGAAGAGTCAATGAGGGACTCTGCCTTACATGTACTTGGATTTTATTACACAGTGAAGGGAGCCTCTTATGAATCTGTCCCTCCAGCATGTCGTATTTCAATGCTGAGGTTAGTCTCTAGCACGCACCTCCATGTGATTTGGATTTTCTGAGGTACAGCATGTCCACTAATTACGGGTTGGACATGGATTTATCGTCACACACAGATCACCTCTGAACAGGCAGTATGCCACTGACCTAGAGCTGGTGTTTATTTAACCAGGTAGCATATGGCATCTGTTTGAGCCCTTTCATCCTCTTGTTGAGGTACTTTTGGTGTCTTTCCAGTTGCTGCAGGTGTTTGGTAAGGTACATCACAAAAGTGGCATTGTACTCAATTATGATCCTGAGGGAAGACTAAATTTGTGTTCACTTATTTATTTTTCCAAAGGGGATGACTATACAGTTTGTCATGTAGCTTGAGGCCATGGCTGGGGCACCAGTTGTCTGTTGCTATGAGGCCCCTTTTGGTGGAAGCTTGTCTGCTGGTGAGTCAATTATTGCACCCAGTTTGCAGTCTTCTGTGTACTTGGTCAGCCACAGTCTTACCTTGTTGTCCTGTACCTCGACAAAATATATGCCGACGGATAAACTAAGGGTCTAGAGAAGAGTGTGTGGAGTCTGTGTGTGTGTGTGTGTGGAGTCTGTGTGTGTGTGTGTGGAGTCTGTCTGTGTGTGTGTGTGGAGTCTGTCTGTGTGTGTGTGTGTGGAGTCTGTCTGTGTGTGTGTGTGTGTGTGTGTGGAGTCTGTCTGTGTGTGTGTGTGTGGTGTCTGTCTGTGTGTGTGTGTGGAGAGTCACTTTATTTCCTCTAGTACTATGATTTCATGGCTTGTGATAGATATAGTTTACTTTGCCCAAAACTGAAACACAGTGTCAATGGTGTCTTCAGTGAGGGTGATTTCTCCTCCAGGCTGTCATATATATGGATGTGTACATGCATGCAATATTGGGAACACTGAACACGTGTATTTTGCATTTGAGAATTCTCATGCATTTCCTTTGGCTCTTCTCTCCCACATTGTAACAGTACTCATGGCAGGGCACAGTCAAAATAGTGCAAGACAGGGATATCAGTTTGAACCAAGGTATCGACCTGGCGAGCCAAGGAAGCAGCGCCATTTGTGCAACAGTGGTCAGCATCAACCGCCTTCGCCGGACCCTGATTACAGCAGTCTGTCAAGTATGACATGGTGCCTATGTGGGAAATGCACAATGATGACCACGTCACTCGAATGCCTATGTTGTGTGTCTTCTCCACGAGCAATTGAGAAATGGGCAGAAGTCACTTCAACTTCAGGTGACAATGCATGCATAACTGTGCACCCACAGTTTGACTCGGCATGCCTTTATACCCACAATTTAAAAACGATATTCAGGCTTCTGTGTCGGCGTAGAGGGTGTTATCAACTACCGCAGTGGACAAACAAGCACGTTCTGTCTGTTGGTCTCTGTCTCTCTCTGTCAGCTCTCTGTCAGTCAGTCTCTCTGTCTCTCTCTGTCTGTCGGTGTGTCTCTCTCTCTCTGTCAGTGTGTCTCTCTCTGTCTCTCTCTCTCTCTCTCTCTGTCAGTGTCTCTCTCTCTCTCTCTCTCTGTCAGTGTCTCTCTCTCTCTCTCTCTCTCTCTGTCAGTGTCTCTCTCTCTCTCTCTCTCTGTCAGTGTCTCTCTCTCTCTCTCTCTCTCAGTGTCTCTCTCTCTCTCTCTCTCTGTCAGTGTCTCTCTCTCTCTCTCTCTGTCAGTGTCTCTCTCTCTCTCTCTGTCAGTGTCTCTCTCTCTCTCTCTGTCAGTGTCTCTCTCTCTCTCTCTCTGTCAGTGTCTCTCTCTCTCTCTGTCAGTGTCTCTCTCTCTCTCTCTGTCAGTGTCTCTCTCTCTCTCTGTCAGTGTCTCTCTCTCTCTCTCTCTGTCAGTGTCTCTCTCTCTCTCTCTGTCAGTGTCTCTCTCTCTCTCTCTCTGTCAGTGTCTCTCTCTCTCTCTGTCAGTGTCTCTCTCTCTCTCTCTCTGTCAGTGTCTCTCTCTCTCTCTCTCTGTCAGTGTCTCTCTCTCTCTCTCTCTGTCAGTGTCTCTCTCTCTCTCTCTGTCAGTGTCTCTCTCTCTCTCTCAGTGTCTCTCTCTCTCTCTCTCTCTGTCAGTGTCTGTCTCTCTCTCTCTCTCTGTCAGTGTCTGTCTCTCTCTCTGTCAGTGTCTGTCTCTCTCTCTCTGTCAGTGTCTGTCTCTCTCTCTGTCAGTGTCTGTCTCTCTCTCTCTGTCAGTGTCTCTCTCTCTCTCTGTCAGTGTCTCTCTCTCTCTCTCTGTCAGTGTCTCTCTCTCTCTCTCTCTCTCTGTCTCTCTCTCTCTCTCTCTCTCTCTCTCTCTCTGTCTCTCTCTCTCTCTCTCTCTCTCTCTCTCTCTCTCTCTCTCAGGTTGTACCGGGTTGTGGCGTACCGTGCATATGTGTTGTGGGTGCATAACAATCGAAGGCTGGGATTTGGAAATCGAATGGTGCTACCCGCTTGTGTAGTGTCACGAAGAGAACAGTTTCCATGTGCAGAAGATGATTCGTACACAGGATTTAGAGCTTTTGAGGGACTTTGGATTTATTCTGAACACTGACATGTCTATTGTTAGCTGTGCATTTCCTGTTCACAGTTGAAAAATGGTTTTCCTTGTCAAATACTGCATACGCTACCTTATTAAGTTTGTACGCTAATAAAGTTAGTATCATTGACTTGGATACTTAATGTGTCATGTGTACATTTGTACATCTGTCTACCATTGCCTTAAATTGATGCTGCTCTGACAGCAGAGTACGTACTTACAGCCGTTTTGACTGTTGTATATCATGATGGTGATTGTATTTTTTATAGCAATATTTCTGCAACTTTAAATCACTGGCGAATGTCCACCTGTGCAGCTGACGTCCTTCACACCATGCAGACAAAAGTGTATGTCCTACTTTAAGTGGCTTTTAATTATGTACAGGTCCGATCACACTGCCTATGCAAGACTAATGAATCCATAATTAATTAGGCCTTTTCATTGTTGGCATACAATCGCTATATGCCATCCTGCGTCTTTTCATTAATTTTTAGCACAAAGTGTTTTTGTGGTAATGGGAGATATTCACCTCAATGAAAAATGCTTTCACATTGCTCATGCACAAAGTAGATGTTTACAGTGACCCAGTTTAAATCTGAGTCAATGCAGACTTCCATGTGTCGTGTAAAGGCTGCAAGTGAGGATACACTTTGATTGCAGAGAGAAGGCGGATGCAAGTGACAGACAAATGCATTGCATGACTGTCACACAAGCAGCCATTATTAAATTTGGATATGTCATTGCACATTGATTTTTAACCATTAAGTCGTACAGGTTGTATGAATATTAATGAGTGTAACTAGTTTAGCATGAATTGTGTGTATTGTATGATTTGATATAGTAATTTCTATTATTAGGTGATCGTCAAAATGCCTTCCTGCTTTGCAATCAACTGTAGTATGCGCCAAGACAATCTGCCACGGGGGGTATCATTCCATCTGTTTCCACGGGATATCAACCTGTGTAGACAGTGGGTGATTAACTGTGGTAGAGATGTTGGTAGCATACCAAAGTTTGTTAAGGAAGTTTTGGGTAGTGCAAAGCCACGACATTTCCTCTGCTCTCAACACTTTGAGCAGAGCCAGTTTCACCTTGACTACCAGCAACAGCTACTTCCTGATGAGATGAGACCCAAGCGACCAATACGGAGATTAATAAAAGCGGCAGTACCATCTGTTTTCTCACTTTCGAACAGCAAGACACGGACATCTTCAGTACATCGGTTGCAGCAGAAACAGCAGCAGAATGTGAGTATCAGTGGATCAATGAAAGGTTTAATGAGTCAACTGACGTTTGCGTACTGAGATACTGGCACTGCATGTGTTTCAAATTGCAACAGTTAATTGGATGTACTTTTTTCATGCAGCTTATTGAAGACCTTCTGAGTAAACGCAGCCTACATTGCAAGACCTTATGACAGAGCAACGGTCTGTGCAACGCAAGGTGAGTAATTGTATTACCTCTTCAGCGCACAAATTACTCACTACTCCGGTGAATGTCTAATTTTAATGTGCCTTACTTTTTGTATATCTTGCAGAGGAAGCATGTGCTGCTACAGAATCAAAGGGATGCAGATGATGCGTCAAGAAACACTGTGGAAGACCGAATGGAAGACTGTCAAGCGCATCAAGAATGTGTGGAAGTAAGTTTAGATGAAAACCTACAGTAATATGCGATACTGGATAAGCATTCAGTTTGTGGTTGGCTGAGTAATAGTGTAAATTACAAAATTTTTATGTAGTTCATTGTGACTCCCTTGACTTTGAGTCCGGATGTCGGCAATCAAAATGCTTATCCTGTTATCATAGTGTCTGTAGTTAACTTTGTCATTAGTCATGCATTGACTGATTAACACTTATGTGATTTTAGGTTCAAGCAACTGATTTGTATGAAGAGGTAGTCGAAAACATGGAAGTATACGCAATGGAGACTGGGATTTGCAGTCAGAGTACAGTCGCATGTCAGACAAAGTTTCCCCAAAAGAAAGGTAGCAGCATAGGAATTCAAGTGAAGCTAAAGGACCTTGAAACAGTACCACGCACTATGATTGATGCAGCTGTACAGGTTCCAGAAGTAGGAGTCTCACCACTGTTAGACCACACATATTTTAAAAATCGAAGGATGTACAAACAGAATTGAGTGCAGACAGACCACAACACAGTTTCAATAATGCCAATCAGCACCTGATTGAGATTAGATGTCCCAATGAAAAGGACAAAAGGACCAAAGTTGCACTGAAGAGGCCACATGTAGCTCTAGTGCATACATTGCTGCGGAGATGACACATTGCAGTACTCCGGTCAAGCTACGAAAGGTCGTCCATAACACTAGCATGCATAACACGAGCATGCATAGCAGCTCCTCACTTTCTCAGTGGACAGATGATGTGGAAAAGGATCCAGACTGGTTGTACACTTCTGACAACTTGTCTACGTCAGAGATCGAAGACACAGTGCTGGAACAGGACAAAGATGAGAAAATGGTTGGAGAATCAAAGTTCATTGTCTTTGAGTCCTGCCTGGATTGCCTGTTGCTGAAACTGACCTGTCCACAATGCCACACCTCTGCTGTGGAACTGAGGAAAGTGAAGTTGGGATCCTATGTCTCAGTGAATGTTTCATGCATTAGTGGACATGAAGTTCTCCATTGGGAAAGTCAGCCCTTAATTGGCCGAATGCCAGCTGGCAATCTTCTACTGGCATCATCTGTACTTTTCAGTGGAAGTACATATGCACATATAGCGCGATTCAGTGCTTATCTAGGACTTGAATTTATCAGTGAAACCACATTCTATTTGATTCAACGGGAGTATTTATTCCCCGTTTTGCAGCATACTTGGACACAGCATCAGTCTCGTCTGCTAGAAGATGCAATGGGTAAGGAAATCAGGTTAGCTGGAGATGGGCGGTGTGATAGTCCAGGCTATTCTGCAAAGTACTGCTGCTACAGCATGATGGACCTGGATTCTGGATTCATTGTAGATTTCTGCCTGGAGCAGGTCAGCCGAGGTGTATCCTCAGTGGCACTGGAGAAGAAAGCTTTTAAGAAGTGCAT
The DNA here is from genome assembly GCF_019279795.1 of Protopterus annectens. Lineage (NCBI taxonomy): Eukaryota > Metazoa > Chordata > Ceratodontiformes > Protopteridae > Protopterus > Protopterus annectens. Next base: position 1,617,535,222 of record NC_056744.1, on the reverse strand, counting down.
GAAAAACTTGATGGATAAAAATGTTAATGTCAGCCTTGTGGCGACAGACAGACATCCTGGAATAAGGTTATTGATGCGCACAGAATTTCCAAATGTGGATCATCAGTTTGATGTGTGGCATATGACCAAAAATTTGACTAAGAAAATCACTGAAGCTGGGAAAAGGAGAGGCAAGCAAGACTTACTGCAGTGGTGCCACAGTATTTCAAATCACCTGTGGTGGTGTGCTGAAACGTGTGAAGGGGATGCAGTAGTACTAGAGGAGAAATGGTTGTCGTTGCTCTACCATGTAACTGACCAACACAGTTGGGATGGTGGCAACAAGGTTTCCTGTTGTGGACATGAAATGCCACTCAGCGATGGAGATGAGACAAAGTGGCTGGAAGAAGATGATGCCTGTCACAGTGCATTGAAGAGAATTGTTGCTAACAAATTTCTCATTAAAGATTTGAAGCACATCACCAAATTCTGCCATACTGGTGATCTTGAGGTGTTCCATGCATTACTATGCAAATATTGCCCCAAGTTTGAGCACTTTAGTTTTGCAGGAATGAAAGCAAGAATCATACTTGCCATCCTGGATCATAATGAGAACGTCCATCGTGAGCAAGCAGTGGTGAGATTCCCTACAAAGAAGTCGGCAGCAAAGGGAGAGCTAAGGTATCGCGTGGTGTACCCAAAAGCAAAACAGGAGTGGGTAGCCAAACCAATATTTGAGAAAAGAAAGTTTGACTACATATATGACCTGATGTTGGAAGTTATAAAAGCTAAACGAGGGATCTTGGAAACGCAACCCATGTCTATACCTGACATACCAAAGAATATTGCTAAGTGTGAACGTCCTGAGAAGAGTATGGTGATTGCTAGACATATTTCACGATTCGGTGACTGTAGTAAACCTCCAGGTTGAAACAGCACATTAGTAATGTGGACTGGGTACTGAAGTGTGTCTGAAAGGGAGGTACAGACTCTCATAGTCAGATACACTGACGTCCCGCTCACCAGACTGAGTAAGGAGAAGGTCACAGTAAGCTGCCTGTCAGGCGCTAGAATCCGCCACATAACGCAAGCACTCAGTTCTCTCAACAGCAGGTACAGTACGACTCAGTCATTGTCCACGCTGGTGTCAATGACCTGAGACGTACCTCCTTGGACTACATGAAAAGAGACATTGAGGAGCTCTCTTATGTAGCCCAGGCAGGTATGACCCTGACCTTGAGCAGTATCCTACCTTCACCTAGAATGATGCCACAATACAGTGATAAGATGATCAGCTGTAATAATTGGCTTAAATTCTGGTGTCATTCAAAGGGATCCAATGTCTGTCTGCCTGGGGTGACATGCTGGACAAGCCACGCTGCCGCAAGGGACAGCTTGCACCTGTCACCCCTAGGCTTCCGGATATTGGCAAAGGCTCTTGACATCCCCATAGTGCCTTTTTTAGGCAAGGCGCAAATTCTAAACCTACCATCCTAGAACACAAAAAAGGAAAAAAAACTAAGGGTAATGCTGCTCAATGCCGGAAGTCTCAATCTCGAGATGCACACACTCGAAGCCCTTCTCAGTATGGAGAACATCGATGTCTGTGCTGACAGAAACCTGGTTCAAGGCTCCTGAGAGCACTATCAGGTTTCACGTCATATCATCCGGACAACACCAAGAAAGGAGGGGGTGTCCATATTCATAAAGGACACCCACACCAAGGTTGGTGGCAACACACGATGCATCGGAGACCATCCAGGTGCAATTAACCATAGGCAAGACTGCTCTGCAATTTGTAGCATGTTACAGGCCACCCTCTCAAACTCAGGAACCTCACATGGCCTTCCTGAAAACATTGGAGGATAAATGTATCTCCAAACACCATCATACTAGGTGATTTCAACTACCCTAATATAGACTGGGAACACTACTCAAGCCCAAACACTCTAGCCCAAAGGTTCCTGGAGTTCATAAACTCAAATGCCATGGAACAATTAGTCACCATCCCCACAAGAGGAGAAAACATACTTGATCTCATCACGCACATGGGATCACAATGTTCAACACAGGAAGTATATCCCTCACTGGTGAGATCAGATCATAAACTAATCTCGCTGGAGGTCCTCATCCCACCCCACCTGAAAATAAAAAAGACCACAGTGAAAAACTTCTCAAAGCCGACTTCACACTTCTAAAAAGTAGTGTGGTCTCCTTTAAGGCCCCTGAGCCAGTGCTAAACATTACTCAAACCGCTGAATCACTTACAAATGCCTTCTACCAGCACCTACAGGACTGCATGGATCAGGCAATCCCAAACAAAACTAAGACTCTTTGTACCAAAGGCAAGCGTCCAGTCTGGTGGACCCCAGCCATAAACAAGCTCTACAACAAAAGGAGGAAGCTACTACAAGATAGAGCAAAATCCTTGAAAGGTAAGACACCTTTGATCATAAGTAAAAAAACTAAGAGCTCTCATAAAATCATCCAAGGCAAATTTTGAGAAAAATCGCCAAGGACTCAAAAGACAATCATAAGGCCTTCTTTAGCTATGTTAGAAACCTAGGAGGAAGCTCCCAGATATGCCCAGAATTAGTTCAAAATGATGTGAAGATTACTGAACCTACACACATTGCCAACATACTGGCTGACAGGTTGAGTGCAAACTTCTCCCCCCCCCCCAAAAAGAGATATCTATACCAGAGGATTGTAGCCCCCCAAACATCTCCAACATCCAGGTGAGAACTGCTCTCTCCAAGGCAAAAAACACAGCATCCATGGTACCGGATGGTGTCCCCGGCTGTGTGCTCCACAAACTCAATGAGGAATTAAACCCGCAGTTATAGACAGCTGTTTAATCTTAGCCTCACCTCAGGATACGTACCCAAGGAGTGGCGCACGGCGACTGTGGAAATTACTGTCCCATTAGCTTGATGAGCCTTATCTGCAAAGCCATGGAGAGGATCATAATGGAACTCATAAATAAAGACATAGGGAACTTGCAGACTTTGGATCCAACCCAGTTAGGCTTTGTCAAAGGCAGATCATGCCTTTTAAACTTGGTTGACTTTATTTCGAGAGTCACCAAGGCCATTGAGGGAAAGGCAGTCCATACAGCCTACCTCGACCTGGCAAAGGCCTTCGACACAATACCCCACTCGGTATCATCGAAAAATCATCAGCTTGAATGTAAACCCATACATCACAAGATGGGTTGCAAACTGGCTAAGTGACAGAACCCACAGGGTCCGAGTAGCTGGAGCCTGTCAAGTGGTGTCCCACAGGGCTCAGTCCTGGGTCCACTCTTGTTCGGCATCTACTTTTCTGAAGTACAAGCAAACACAGGAGGGTTATGGCTGAAAGTTTGCAGATGACTGCAAACTGGGCACCATACTCGAAAAAACATCTGACACAGATATCCTTCAGAAGGGCCTCACAGAAACGGATAACTGGTGCCAGAGCCATGGCCTAAAGTTAAACGCCAAGAAGTGCATAGTCATACCCTTCGGGGAAAAACAAGGTTACCCCTAGCTACCATATAGGTGTCAATGCACTGAGCACAAGTCATCGGGGATCTGGGGACCCAGGTTGACAGTAGCCTTTCGTTTGACACTCATGTTGCTAAATAGTTAGGAAAACCTTCTACATTGGCCACCTGATCATGAAGGGATTCACATCTAGAATCAAAGGGAGGTCATCGTCCCCCTGTACTCATCACTCAGACCTATGAGTACAATGGCCCATTCGGAATGTATCTGACCCGACACCTGCAGCAGCTGGAAAGGCCCCAAAAGTTCCTCATCGAAAGGATAAAGGGTCTCAAAAATATGTCTTATGCTGCCCGACTGAAAACTCCAGCTCTATTCAGTGTCATACCGCTTGCTCAGAGGTGACCTGTGCCTGACATATAAGGCCATGTCAAACCCAGATTTGATGAATATGCTTCACCTCAAAAAATCTAGATCCCTCAGAACCACAAGGGCGGGAGACTTTAACCTTGACACGGTTATTAATAGAACGTGCTGGAGGGACAGATTCATCACCCAGACACTCCCTATGCTGTGGAACAAAATCCCGGTATATGTGAGGCAGAGCACCTCGCTGGCCTTGTTCAAGAGGAATCTTGCCCAATGGATGGGAGATCGCAGATATACCCCAGGGATTACTTCAGTGTCACTGCTTGACAGATTCCCAGCAAAATAATAGGCATAGTTTTATTCAAACTAAAGGGGTGGCGAAAGCCACATAACTATGGGCTAGGCTTATAAATGCCCTTGGGCAGATAGCCCAGTATGAACCTATGAACCTAACTGTTATGGTTCTAACGACTGCTAGAATATGCAAGATTAGCCCTGATTGACCAGTTAAGTGACACCCATTGGGATGCACCCAGGCATTCAGTACAGCTTCAGAGATCTTACTGGAACTGGAACACATGTGGGGCGTACCTCAAATGCACCAGTTTGCCTTTTCCAACAGGCAATTAGGCTGGCATTGCAAAATGACAAGGCAGTGATAAGTGATGCCATCTCCACCTCTTGGCAGGGGAATTGTCTGCATGCTGTACCACCCTTCATAGTCTTTCCAAATGTGCAGCTGAAACAAGCTGGAAAAAGTGTACATCTTTAGGTTGACTCAATACTGGTCGAGAGCCCTGGTTCCCTCTATGGTCAATCACTCCTAGTTACCACAGTCAGTGGACCAACTAAACACTGTAGTGATCATAGATGAACAAGGCAATCTTGCCTATCAAAGAAGAAAATATTTTCCATTAAGATTCGAAGTTTTTCGAGACACAGAAAAGTAACATCCACCTAATCCTGTATTGTGTAGTAATGAATACAGAGGGGTGCATAATGAGCTATAAACGGACTATTTTATATATGTCTGCATTCCGCAACCTGAATGGACAGTTATACAGACTACTTCATGAAGGGGGTTCTACATTTAAGAAAACATATGAAAAGGACACCTACATGGGTTTAACTAGAAGGAAAAAGTACTGAACAGAACCCCCTGTGAGACGTGTCAGACCCACCTAAATGTATGTACATGAAGCAATGAAATTTGACAGGCCGTAATCTTGGACGGGAGGGTCTCCCGTCAAGTCGATGTAATGTTATTTCTGAAGACCAAAGCATCCTTCATGGCAATGGTGATAGACCTAGTGAAGAACCTGTTATGCATACTGTGGATGTTCAGACTAATTGGGTTTTGTGCACATATCGGTGTGTAAAACAGTTGATTTTGTCTTTGCACCCCCTGGCTGTGTGGAAAAGTAATGGTCATACTCCACATTTCAGCCTCTTTTCTGCAAGGTAATTTCATTTGGCTACCTGTACGATGGAAACACATTGCATGGAAGTAGTACAGCTCACTACAGAAAATGAATGGCCTCTTCAGGGGACTTAAGGGACGTGGGACCACCACCAATGCTATCATTGAAGTAGCTAGTTGTTCCATCGATGAGACGTTGTGTAAAAATGCAAGCAGGGCAATCACAGTGGGCAGAGCTAGATTGGAACGGGCTGTCGTCCACCTTTTCCTAGAGAAACATCTAGCAAAGAATAGAGTTCATGGTGAGCTGCAGAAGGCAACCACATGAAATAGTACAACAGTGCAACTGGAGGACATCAAAGTTGTGTGAATTGTTACCCGAAAGATGTACATGCCTTCCATGTTGCAGTATTACTTCACACACTCCCCATCCTGTGATGCACTGGCTCCTGTGGGTGGCATTGGACAATGTTCATCGTGCATACAGCTGCAGTCATCACAAATGGGTTGTCCTGCCATCAGGAGATCACCCTCAGTCGGCAGTATTCCAAAGTCCTTGTTCAGTGTAGTTTGTCTTTACTTCCCTGACGTTAGTGCTGCATGGGTATAAAGGAAACAGCCGAGGCAATTTTCTTCACTATTTATTGCCGCTAGGTGCCCTAAGCAGTTTGCAAGTGCCGGTTGGACAGCTCATGAGAACTAAATATCAGCATTCCAAAGTGATCCCCCATTGGGGATAATTTTCTTGGCTCAGACCAATGTCACTAAAAGCAGTAAAAGGTAATTCTATTTCTTGTGGGAAGCAAATGCCTCATAGGGATTTACATTACCTTTGCATACCTTGCTTAGGCCCAGAACACTACGTGTATGCCTGTCACTTTAGTGCTTTCAGTATGCGCACCATAAAGCGTCGGGCGAATTGCTGAAAATCTTTGTATAAGATTTGAATTTTACAATGTCGTCTGATATACCGACTACGCATTTACACAAAACACAAGGAAAAGGCCAGACACATGCAGTCCGCGGCTTCTACCAACACCACACTTAAGCCGACCTCTAGTGTCCCAGTTTGCAGCGAGACTATGACACAGCCTCTGCCTACAGACGACAGCTCTTTAGCAGTACCTTGTGTACTCGAGGCTGGTGTCGGCCAAAATCTTACCTGGCTATGCGAAGCCTCCTTTGCTACTGATGCTGAGACAGTCGAAATCTGCCTCTTCTCATGGCGTCAACAGACCTCCCTCTACCTTCTCTATAAAGGCCTTTACCAAGGCCAAGGCTTCCAAACACCCCAGGAAACCATTTGGTAAGGGCCCCTCACCTGGACCCACAACGAAGAAGCAAATGCTTAAAATGGCTGAGGACTTGATTACTCATATCAGGGGTACTCGCCCACCCCCACAGATAAAAGGCCTAGAGTGGAGGAATAATCCCTGTCCTCAGAACAGGCTTCCATCATTTTAGCTTACAACATAGGCCTACGGCTATACCCCCTGTTTTGGATATAGTCTATGGTCTATTCAGAGTCTTGTATTCCTCCGGTTGTTGCCAGGACACATTTCTGGGCTAAACCTGGACTGTAGGGTCTCCCATCTAGTCGATATGTTCTTGCTCAAGACAAAACCGTCCATGGCAATGGTGATAGACCTATTCAGGAACCTCTGTTATCCATACTGTGGATGTTCACAGACTAATTGTGTTTTATGCACATATCAGAGTGTAAAGAGTTGAGGATTTTGTCTTTGCACCCCCTGGCTGTGTGGAAAAGTAGTGGTCATACTTCCACATTTCAGCCTCTTTTCTGCAAGGTAATTACATTTGGCTACCTGTACGATGGAATCACATTGCACACTACAGAAGACCATCGTGTTGAATGCATGGAAGTAGTACAGCTCACTACAGAAGACCATCGTGTTGAATGCATGGAAGTAGTACAGCTCACTACAGAAGACCATCGTGTTGAATGCATGGAAGTAGTACAGCTCACTACAGAAGACCATCGTGTTGAATGCATGGAAGTAGTACAGCTCACTACAGAAGACCATCGTGTTGAATGCATGGAAGTAGTACAGCTCACTACAGAAGACCATCGTGTTGAATGCATGGAAGTAGTACAGCTCACTACAGAAGACCATCGTGTTGAATGCATGGAAGTAGTACAGCTCACTACAGAAGACCATCGTGTTGAATGCATGGAAGTAGTACAGCTCACTACAGAAGACCATCGTGTTGAATGCATGGAAGTAGTACAGCTCACTACAGAAGACCATCGTGTTGAATGCATGGAAGTAGTACAGCTCACTACAGAAGACCATTGTGTTGAATGCATGGAAGTAGTACAGCTCACTACAGAAGACCATCGTGTTGAATGCATGGAAGTAGTACAGCTCACTACAGAAGACCATCGTGTTGAATGCATGGAAGTAGTACAGCTCACTACAGAAGACCATCGTGTTGAATGCATGGAAGTAGTACAGCTCACTACAGAAGACCATCGTGTTGAATGCATGGAAGTAGTACAGCTCACTACAGAAGACCATCGTGTTGAATGCATGGAAGTAGTACAGCTCACTACAGAACACCATCGTGTTGAATGCAATGTCTAACATGGTGCTACAATGAATTCATGTGATGTGAAATGGAGTCTACAAATGGGTTATGGATGGTTTGTGATGTGTAATGTTATGGTTTCCTGACTTGATGAATATAGCTAAGTGGATTGGTTCTTAAGTTGTTATTGGATGGAAAATTAAATGGTGTGTGTCTGATGGTTAAATGGATGGAATTGATAAGCTATGTAAGGTAGAATTGTATTACTGATGGTGTATGGACTGGTTATTACATGCAGTCACTAAATGTGTCTTTTTGGCTTCATCTGTGAATGGTATGATTATAGTCCTGCACATTACACACTTGGAAAGTGCCATTTTCAATGGAGTATCAATCCAAGCATGAAATAGTGAAGCATTCATAGCACTGAGGGCGAGGTTGTTAAGTAGGGATAGTAGTTTGTAACAAGTTGGTCCGGGTGAAACTTGTTTGGTTGTGGTCATTTGGGAACAAGTAGCTGAGCATGCAAGTTTGCAATTTTGAGGTACATGGTGTTCCTGCTGTTGAGCAGTTGAGGCTCTGGACAAATGATAATATTTTATGGAATGTGTACTGGTATTGTGAAGTGAAAACGTTTTCAGAAATAGTGAAGTGATAAAGTTTTCAGAAATGGTGATGTGTATGTGTGCTGCTAGAATTAAATAAAATAACAAAGGTCAATCGATTGGCATAACTTGTGTAAGATCTGTCATGTTGTGCAGATGTAGACCAAGAGACTGCTATTGTGGAATGTCTCGTCTTAGCCTTGATTTGCAGTACTATTGTGTGAATAATGGAGCGGTATGAAGTTGTGTATGATTCCTTTTTATTTGTCGGCAGCATGGAGCTTGTACAGTGTTTAAGGACTGGTCCTTGGTGAATAAATGCATGCATGTAGATTTTTTTGGCTGGGCAAGCGTCGCATGCATCTGACTGTTGGATGCATCTGGAAGACTGTTGGATGCATCTGGAAGACTGTTGGATGCATCTGGAGTGATGTGAGTGGTGATGTTGGATGCAACTGGTGATGTGAGTGGATAAGGCTGTAGACGGAAGTATTGTGGTGTGAGTGGACCTCTGTGATGCTGGCTACCTTGACGAGGTACAGAGGCTTTTCACAATAGTGCTGTGGGAATTGCCACTTTTGCACATTGTAAACCAAAAGCCAGCTAATCTTGTATGTCTGAGTGTTCAGTTGACTTCTGGTACATTTTTAAAAATTAAATGGTATATGATTGCTATAGATTTGTAAGGTCTATTAAAATAAAGTGTTTCATACGTGATGGATCTACATTATGCTGCAGTCTTAATGTATACAGGGGTTATATTTAGAGATAAATGGATATAGCACAGACTTTGTAAATTGAGATGCTGTAAAGCTAAAAATGTAGTAAGACCATGGATACTAAGCGGTGAAATTCTGAGTAAACCAATATATGGTGCAGTATATGTAGTTGACCATTAATGGAACTGTGAAGTCCAGCCAAATAAGTTCACTAATCTCACTAAGAGCCCTACTGATGAAGTACAGTAACTGCTACAAAAAGGATAATTTTGCAGTGACCATGCGTGAACAGTAACAGGATGTTATTGCATAAGACTGTCTGGCACAATTAAAGTGCAACAATTTACAACTGGTATGCATTACCATAAGTTTTTTTTAATATTGACTCAAAGCATGTGGGTGCTGTCATGCAGGTCTGAAATTATTTGTTTATAGTGTATCATCTGTTGGCTATTTAAACCGGAAGGAAAATAAGTGGCAGACTATTGCTTTGCAAAGCAGGAAACTATTGCCAGTGCTATGTTGCTTGGTTTTAAATTTGACAGGAGTAGTGCAACAAAAAGTCTCCCACTAAGGAGGAAAGGCAGACTAGCAAACAATACATTGGTCTGGTCACCTGCTGTGATGAGCTGTCAATCACATGCAGATAATGGCTCAAATTACCCTTGGCTGTTTGACAGCTAGGGAAGGTAGGTGTGAAGTGGGAGGGGAGATTCCTTGGAGAGCTAGATTCCAGCCTTCACAAAAGAAAGCAAGTTAGCATTTGAAAGGAGAAAAAGCTAGAAAATGCACTTTTGTGTTCTGTTCTGTAGCATTTGCACTGCTTGTGTTTCAAGTGGTCATTTAAAAGGATAACAATTTAACGAAATAACCAAAAGTAGTGGATTTGAAGACTGCAGTGAATGCCTGTTAAGTCAATGAAGTCACGGCAACTTAAGGGAAAAAGTGGCAGATCTGATGCAATTTTCGGGAGACAAATGATGGATTCTGGGATAGTTGAGGCAGAGTAAACAGTCTGAATTTTTTCAATATGCCAGACCCCATGTGGTCAGAGTCAGAAATTGCATCTAAAAATATCTAAAAAGCTACAAATAGTCTCAGAGTGCTGTTAAAATGTAGGAAACATCAAACCATGATGAAATTAATATGTTTTTTGAGTCTGAGGGCGCGGTTGTCCTTTAACATTCAAACACAGTTATGCCGCAGGTCTGGCATAATACTCACAAACAATGTGAGAATAAAATAAAGACAAGAGTGTTTCCGTAAATACAAATTCCTTTAAGTCTACAATAATGGTAATAATATGTATAACGTAATGCCCATTATCGTTTGGAAGAGGGGAAACCCTGCCTTTATTTCTGTGAGAAAGTTAAACTGCTATGTACATGACTGAGAGCAGTAAGAACATATAATCAAATACTTTTGTCGGTATGCAACACAACGCTGAGGGGATGCCTTAGTTTGATAGGCTGAGGATTAAAACTCAACTACCTTTAAAAATGGTGTACATATAAAATACGGCTATAAGTAAGCTCCGATTGGGGGCAGAGGTACTGTAAGTGATTTCCTTGTGAGGAAAGGCTTAATGTGGATAAATAGAAGGGACTACGTACAGAATGAGCTATCCCTATTCAAATCAGTAGAGTAGGTCTGTAAAAGAAAACAATCTGTGTGTAGTCTCTATTACTTGTCACTTTAAATATCAGTTTGTAAATCAAATACTAGGTACACCTGGTATGAAATTTATTTATTTTATTTATTTATTTAAATTTGTTGACCGGGAGTGTCCGACTGATGTGGGTCCATTTTCAGCGGAGGCCCAGGGAGAAAAGCTCCAGTAAAATAAACAGACAGTAGTTACATTGGATTACATAGTGATTAACAATTTAATATAGAAATTACTTACAACATATTTACAGATGAAGAACATAGTACATCAGTAGACAACTAGAATCTTTATCTGTGAAGTACATAACAGGCTTTAACAAATGTAACAATGAGAAGTTCCTGCTGTATAATAAGTAGTAGGCTTATGAGCATCTGAGCTTGCTATCATCAAGGTAGCTAGTGGAGGTGAAAGAAAGGTAGTAGTTGGATGGGGTGGATGATATTAGAGTGGGAGTTGCAAGGGCATAGCCAGCATGTTTTAGGTGCGCTTTTAATAAAGTTTTGAAGTTGGTGCATGATGGTACGGAGGTAATTGTGGGTGGGAGCGAGTTCCATAATTTGGCTATGGCGCAAGAGAATAGTGCTTCTCTCTCTCTGTCTTTCAGTGTCTGTCTCTCTCTCTCTGTCAGTGTCTGTCTCTCTCTCTCTGTCAGTGTCTGTCTCTCTCTCTCTGTCAGTGTCTGTCTCTCTCTCTGTCAGTGTCTGTCTCTCTCTCTGTCAGTGTCTGTCTCTCTCTCTGTCAGTGTCTGTCTCTCTCTCTCTCTCTGTCAGTGTCTCTCTCTCTCTGTCAGTGTCTGTCTCTCTCTGTCAGTGTCTGTCTCTCTCTCTCTGTCAGTGTCTGTCTCTCTCTCTCTCTCTCTCTCTCTCTCTCTCTCTCTCTCTCTCTCTCTCTCTCTCTCTCTCAGGTTGTACCGGGTTGTGGCGTACCGTGCATATGTGTTGTGGGTGCATAACAATCGAAGGCTGGGATTTGGAAATCGAATGGTGCTACCCACTTGTGTAGTGTCACGAATTCGAGAACAGTTTCCATGTGCAGAAGATGATTCGTACACAGGATTTAGAGCTTTTGAGGGACTTTGGATTTATTCTGAACACTGACATGTCTATTGTTAGCTGTGCATTTCCTGTTCACAGTTGAAAAATGGTTTTCCTTGTCAAATACTGCATACGCTACCTTATTAAGTTTGTACGCTAATAAAGTTAGTATCATTGACTTGGATACTTAATGTGTCATGTGTACATTTGTACATCTGTCTACCATTGCCTTAAATTGATGCTGCTCTGACAGCAGAGTACGTACTTACAGCTGTTTTGACTGTTGTATATCATGATGGTGATTGTATTTTTTATAGCAATATTTTTGCAACTTTAAATCACTGGCGAATGTCCACCTGTGCAGCTGACGTCCTTCACACCATGCAGACAAAAGTGTATGTCCTACTTTAAGTGGCTTTTAATTATGTACAGGTCCGATCACACTGCCTATGCAAGACTAATGAATCCATAATTAATTAGGCCTTTTCATTGTTGGCATACAATCGCTATATGCCATCCTGGGTCTTTTCATTAATTTTAGCACAAAGTGTTTTTGTGGTAATGGGAGATATTCACCTCAATGAAAAATGCTTTCACATTGCTCATGCACAAAAGTAGATGTTTACAGTGACCCAGTTTAAATCTGAGTCAATGCAGACTTCCATGTGTCGTGTAAAGGCTGCAAGTGAGGATACACTTTGATTGCAGAGAGAAGGCGGATGCAAGTGACAGACAAATGCATTGCATGACTGTCACACAAGCAGCCATTATTAAATTTGGATATGTCATTGCACATTGATTTTAACCATTAAGTCGTACAGGTTGTATGAATATTAATGAGTGTAACTAGTTTAGCATGAATTGTGTGTATTGTATGATTTGATATAGTAATTTCTATTATTAGGTGATCGTCAAAATGCCTTCCTGCTTTGCAATCAACTGTAGTATGCGCCAAGACAATCTGCCACGGGGTATCATTCCATCTGTTTCCACGGGATATCAACCTGTGTAGACAGTGGGTGATTAACTGTGGTAGAGATGTTGGTAGCATACCAAAGTTTGTTAAGGAAGTTTTGGGTAGTGCAAAGCCACGACATTTCCTCTGCTCTCAACACTTTGAGCAGAGCCAGTTTCACCTTGACTACCAGCAACAGCTACTTCCTGATGAGATGAGACCCAAGCCGACCAATACGGAGATTAATAAAAGCGGCAGTACCATCTGTTTTCTCACTTTCAACAGCAAGACACGGACATCTTCAGTACATCGGTTGCAGCAGAAACAGCAGCAGAATGTGAGTATCAGTGGATCAATGAAAGGTTTAATGAGTCAACTGACGTTTGCGTACTGAGATACTGGCACTGCATGTGTTTCAAATTGCAACAGTTAATTGGATGTACTTTTTCATGCAGCTTATTGAAGACCTTCTGAGTAAACGCAGCCTACATTGCAAGACCTTATGACAGAGCAACGGTCTGTGCAACGCAAGGTGAGTAATTGTATTACCTCTTCAGCGCACAAATTACTCACTACTCCGGTGAATGTCTAATTTTAATGTGCCTTACTTTTTGTATATCTTGCAGAGGAAGCATGTGCTGCTACAGAATCAAAGGGATGCAGATGATGCGTCAAGAAACACTGTGGAAGACCGAATGGAAGACTGTCAAGCGCATCAAGAATGTGTGGAAGTAAGTTTAGATGAAAACCTACAGTAATATGCGATACTGGATAAGTATTCAGTTTGTGGTTGGCTGAGTAATAGTGTAAATTACAAAATTTTTATGTAGTTCATTGTGACTCCCTTGACTTTGAGTCCGGATGTCGGCAATCAAAATGCTTATCCTGTTATCATAGTGTCTGTAGTTAACTTTGTCATTAGTCATGCATTGACTGATTAACACTTATGTGATTTTAGGTTCAAGCAACTGATTTGTATGAAGAGGTAGTCGAAAACATGGAAGTATACGCAATGGAGACTGGGATTTGCAGTCAGAGTACAGTCGCATGTCAGACAAAGTTTCCCCAAAAGAAAGGTAGCAGCATAGGAATTCAAGTGAAGCTAAAGGACCTTGAAACAGTACCACGCACTATGATTGATGCAGCTGTACAGGTTCCAGAAGTAGAGTCTCACCACTGTTAGACCACACATATTTTAAAAAATCGAAGGATGTACAAACAGAATTGAGTGCAGACAGACCACAACACAGTTTCAATAATGCCAATCAGCACCTGATTGAGATTAGATGTCCCAATGAAAAGGACAAAAAGGACCAAAGTTGCACTGAAGAGGCCACATGTAGCTCTAGTGCATACATTGCTGCGGAGATGACACATTGCAGTACTCCGGTCAAGCTACGAAAGGTCGTCCATAACACTAGCATGCATAACACGAGCATGCATAGCAGCTCCTCACTTTCTCAGTGGACAGATGATGTGGAAAAGGATCCAGACTGGTTGTACACTTCTGACAACTTGTCTACGTCAGAGATCGAAGACACAGTGCTGGAACAGGACGAAGATGAGAAAATGGTTGGAGAATCAAAGTTCATTGTCTTTGAGTCCTGCCTGGATTGCCTGTTGCTGAAACTGACCTGTCCACAATGCCACACCTCTGCTGTGGAACTGAGGAAAGTGAAGTTGGGATCCTATGTCTCAGTGAATGTTTCATGCATTAGTGGACATGAAGTTCTCCATTGGGAAAGTCAGCCCTTAATTGGCCGAATGCCAGCTGGCAATCTTCTACTGGCATCATCTGTACTTTCAGTGGAAGTACATATGCACATATAGCGATTCAGTGCTTATCTAGGACTTGAATTTATCAGTGAAACCACATTCTATTTGATTCAACGGGAGTATTTATTCCCGCTTTGCAGCATACTTGGACACAGCATCAGTCTCGCCTGCTAGAAGATGCAATGGGTAAGGAAATCAGGTTAGCTGGAGATGGGCGGTGTGATAGTCCAGGCTATTCTGCAAAGTACTGCTGCTACAGCATGATGGACCTGGATTCTGGATTCATTGTAGATTTCTGCCTGGAGCAGGTCAGCCGAGGTGCATCCTCAGTGGCACTGGAGAAGAAAGCTTTTAAGAAGTGCATGAAAAACTTGATGGATAAAAATGTTAATGTCAGGCTTGTGGCGACAGACAGACATCCTGGAATAAGGTTATTGATGCACAGAATTTCCAAATGTGGATCATCAGTTTGATGTGTGGCATATGACCAAAAATTTGACTAAGAAAATCACTGAAGCTGGGAAAAGGAGAGGCAAGCAAGACTTACTGCAGTGGTGCCACAGTATTTCAAATCACCTGTGGTGGTGTGCTGAAACGTGTGAAGGGGATGCAGTAGTACTAGAGGAGAAATGGTTGTCGTTGCTCTACCATGCAACTGACCAACACAGTTGGGATGGTGGCAACAAGGTTTCCTGTTGTGGACATGAAATGCCACTCAGCGATGGAGATGAGACAAAGTGGCTGGAAGAAGATGATGCCTGTCACCGTGCATTGAAGAGAATTGTTGCTAACAAATTTCTCATTAAAGATTTGAAGCACATCACCAAATTCTGCCATACTGGTGATCTTGAGGTGTTCCATGCATTACTATGCAAATATTGCCCCAAGTTTGAGCACTTTAGTTTTGCAGGAATGAAAGCAAGAATCATACTTGCCATCCTGGATCATAATGAGAACGCCCATCGTGAGCAAGCAGTGGTGAGATTCCCTACAAAGAAGTCGGCAGCAAAGGGAGAGCTAAGGTATCGCGTGGTGTACCCAAAAGCAAAACAGGAGTGGGTAGCCAAACCAATATTTGAGAAAAGAAAGTTTGACTACATATATGACCTGATGTTGGAAGTTATAAAAGCTAAACGAGGGATCTTGGAAACGCGAACCCATGCCTATACCTGACATACCAAAGAATATTGCTAAGTGTGAACGCCCTGAGAAGAGTATGGTGATTGCTAGACATATTTCACGATTCGGTGACTGTAGTAAACCTCCAGGTTGAAACAGCACATTAGTAATGTGGACTGGGTACTGAAGTGTGTCTGAAAGGGAGGTACAGACTCTCATAGTCAGATACACTGACGTCCCGCTCACCAGACTGAGTAAGGAGAAGGTCACAGTAAGCTGCCTGTCAGGCGCTAGAATCCGCCACATAACGCAAGCACTCAGTTCTCTCAACAGCAGGTACAAGTACGACTCAGTCATTGTCCACGCTGGTGTCAATGACCTGAGACGTACCTCCTTGGACTACATGAAAAGAGACATTGAGGAGCTCTCTTATGTAGCCCAGGCAGGTATGACCCTGACCTTGAGCAGTATCCTACCTTCACCTAGAATGATGCCACAATACAGTGATAAGATGATCAGCTGTAATAATTGGCTTAAATTCTGGTGTCATTCAAAGGGGATCCAATGTCTGTCTGCCTGGGGTGACATGCTGGACAAGCCACGCTGCTTCGCAAGGGACAGCATGCACCTGTCACCCCTAGGCTTCCGGATATTGGCAAAGGCTCTTGACACCCCCATAGTGCCTTTTTTAGGCAAGGCGCAAATTCTAAACCTACCATCCTAGAACACAAAAAAGGAAAAAAAACTAAGGGTAATGCTGCTCAATGCCGGAAGTCTCAATCTCGAGATGCACACACTCGAAGCCCTTCTCAGTATGGAGAACATCGATGTCTGTGCTGACAGAAACCTGGTTCAAGGCTCCTGAGAGCACTATCAGGTTTCACGTCATATCATCCGGACAACACCAAGAAAGGAGGGGGTGTCCATATTCATAAAGGACACCCACACCAAGGTTGGTGGCAACACACGATGCATCGGAGACCATCCAGGTGCAATTAACCATAGGCAAGACTGCTCTGCAATTTGTAGCATGTTACAGGCCACCCTCTCAAACTCAGGAACCTCACATGGCCTTCCTGAAAACATTGGAGGGGATAAATGTATCTCCAAACACCATCATACTAGGTGATTTCAACTACCCTAATATAGACTGGGAACACTACTCAAGCCCAAACACTCTAGCCCAAAGGTTCCTGGAGTTCATAAACTCAAATGCCATGGAACAATTAGTCACCATCCCCACAAGAGGAGAAAACATACTTGATCTCATCACGCACATGGGATCACAATGTTCAACACAGGAAGTATATCCCTCACTGGTGAGATCAGATCATAAACTAATCTCGCTGGAGGTCCTCATCCCACCCCACCTGAAAATAAAAAAGACCACAGTGAAAAACTTCTCAAAGCCGACTTCACACTTCTAAAAAGTAGTGTGGTCTCCTTTAAGGCCCCTGAGCCAGTGCTAAACATTACTCAAACCGCTGAATCACTTACAAATGCCTTCTACCAGCACCTACAGGACTGCATGGATCAGGCAATCCCAAACAAAACTAAGACTCTTTGTACCAAAGGCAAGCGCCCAGTCTGGTGGACCCCAGCCATAAACAAGCTCTACAACAAAAGGAGGAAGCTACTACAAGATAGAGCAAAATCCTTGAAAGGTAAGACACCTTTGATCATAAGTAAAAAATTAAGAGCTCTCATAAAATCATCCAAGGCAAATTTTGAGAAAAATCGCCAAGGACTCAAAAGACAATCATAAGGCCTTCTTTAGCTATGTTAGAAACCTAGGAGGAAGCTCCCAGATATGCCCAGAATTAGTTCAAAATGATGTGAAGATTACTGAACCTACACACATTGCCAACATACTGGCTGACAGGTTGAGTGCAAACCCCCCCCCCAAAAAGAGATATCTATACCAGAGGATTGTAGCCCCCCAAACATCTCCAACATCCAGGTGAGAACTGCTCTCTCCAAGGCAAAAAACACAGCATCCATGGTACCGGATGGTGTCCCCGGCTGTGTGCTCCACAAACTCAATGAGGAATTAAACCCGCAGTTATAGACAGCTGTTTAATCTTAGCCTCACCTCAGGATACGTACCCAAGGAGTGGCGCACGGCGACAAATTACTGTCCCATTAGCTTGACGAGCCTTATCTGCAAAGCCATGGAGAGGATCATAATGGAACTCATAAATAAAGACATAGGGAACTTGCAGACTTTGGATCCAACCCAGTTAGGCTTTGTCAAAGGCAGATCATGCCTTTTAAACTTGGTTGACTTTATTTCGAGAGTCACCAAGGCCATTGAGGGAAAGGCAGTCCATACAGCCTACCTCGACCTGGCAAAGGCCTTCGACACAATACCCCACTCGGGTATCATCGAAAAAATCATCAGCTTGAATGTAAACCCATACATCACAAGATGGGTTGCAAACTGGCTAAGTGACAGAACCCACAGGGTCCGAGTAGCTGGAGCCTGTCAAGTGGTGTCCCACAGGGCTCAGTCCTGGGTCCACTCTTGTTCGGCATCTACTTTTCTGAAGTACAAGCAAACACAGGAGGGTTATGGCTGAAAGTTTGCAGATGACTGCAAACTGGGCACCATACTGAAAACATCTGACACAGATATCCTTCAGAAGGGCCTCACAGAAACGGATAACTGGTGCCAGAGCCATGGCCTAAAGTTAAACGCCAAGAAGTGCATAGTCATACCCTTCGGGGAAAAACAAGGTTACCCCTAGCTACCATATAGGTGTCAATGCACTGAGCACAAGTCATCGGGGATCTGGGGACCCAGGTTGACAGTAGCCTTTCGTTTGACACTCATGTTGCTAAATAGTTAGGAAAACCTTCTACATTGGCCACCTGATCATGAAGGGATTCACATCTAGAATCAAAGGGAGGTCATCGTCCCCCTGTACTCATCACTCAGACCTATGAGTACAATGGCTGTATCTGACCCGACAACCTGCAGCAGCTGGAAAGGCCCCAAAAGTTCCTCATCGAAAGGATAAAGGGTCTCAAAAATATGTCTTATGCTGCCCGACTGAAAACTCCAGCTCTATTCAGTGTCATACCGCTTGCTCAGAGGTGACCTGTGCCTGACATATAAGGCCATGCCAAACCCAGATTTGATGAATATGCTTCACCTCAAAAAATCTAGATCCCTCAGAACCACAAGGGCGGGAGACTTTAACCTTGACACGGTTATTAATAGAACGTGCTGGAGGGACAGATTCATCACCCAGACACTCCCTATGCTGTGGAACAAAATCCCGGTACATGTGAGGCAGAGCACCTCGCTGGCCTTGTTCAAGAGGAATCTTGCCCAATGGATGGGAGATCGCAGATATACCCCAGGGATTACTTCAGTGTCACTGCTTGACAGATTCCCAGCAAAATAATAGGCATAGTTTTATTCAAACTAAAGGGGTGGCGAAAGCCACATAACTATGGGCTAGGCTTATAAATGCCCTTGGGCAGATAGCCCAGTATGAACCTATGAACCTAACTGTTATGGTTCTAACGACTGCTAGAATATGCAAGATTAGCCCTGATTGACCAGTTAAGTGACACCCATTGGGATGCACCCAGGCATTCAGTACAGCTTCAGAGATATTACTGGAACTGGAACACATGTGGGGCGTACCTCAAATGCACCAGTTTGCCTTTTCCAACAGGCAATTAGGCTGGCATTGCAAAATGACAAGGCAGTGATAAGTGATGCCATCTCCACCTCTTGGCAGGGGAATTGTCTGCATGCTGTACCACCCTTCATAGTCTTTCCAAATGTGCAGCTGAAACTTAAGCTGGAAAAAGTGTACATGTTTAGGTTGACTCAATACTGGTCGAGAGCCCTGGTTCCCTCTATGGTCAATCACTCCTAGTTACCACAGTCAGTGGACCAACTAAACACTGTAGTGATCATAGATGAACAATTGCCTATCAAAGAAGAAAATATTTTCCATTAAGATTCGAAGTTTTTCGAGACACAGAAAAGTAACATCCACCTAATCCTGTATTGTGTAGTAATGAATACAGAGGGGTGCATAATGAGCTATAAACGGACTTTTTTATATATGTCTGCATTCCGCAACCTGAATGGACCGTTATACAGACTACTTCATGAAGGGGGTTCTACATTTAAGAAAACATATGAAAAGGACACCTACATGGGTTTAACTAGAAGGAAAAAGTACTGAACAGAACCCCCTGTGAGACGTGTCAGACCCACCTAAATGTATGTACATGAAGCAATGAAATTTGACAGGTCAGAATCTTGGACGGGAGGGTCTCCCGTCAAGTCGATGTAATGTTATTTCTGAAGACCAAAGCATCCTTCATGGCAATGGTGATAGACCTAGTGAGGAACCTGTTATGCATACTGTGGATGTTCAGACTAATTGGGTTTTGTGCACATATCGGTGTGTAAAACAGTTGATTTTGTCTTTGCACCCCCTGGCTGTGTGGAAAAGTAGTGGTCATACTCCACATTTCAGCCTCTTTTCTGCAAGGTAATTTCATTTGGCTACCTGTACCATGGAAACACATTGCATGGAAGTAGTACAGCTCACTACAGAAAATGAATGGCCTCTTCAGGGGACTTAAGGGACGTGGGACCACCACCAATGCTATCATTGAAGTAGCTAGTTGTTCCATCGATGAGACGTTGTGTAAAAATGCAAGCAGGGCAATCACAGTGGGCAAAGCTAGATTGGAACGGGCTGTCGTCCACCTTTTCCTAGGGAAACATCTAGCAAAGAATAGAGTTCATGGTGAGCTGCAGAAGGCAACCACATGAAATAGTACAACAGTGCAACTGGAGGACATCAAAGATGTGTGAATTGTTACCCGAAGATGTCCATGCCTTCCATGTTGCAGTATTACTTCACACACTCCCCATCCTGTGATGCACTGGCTCCTGTGGGTGGCATTGGACAATGTTCATCGTGCATACAGCTGCAGTCATCACAAATGGGTTGTCCTGCCATCAGGAGATCACCCTCAGTCGGCAGTATTCCAAAGTCCTTGTTCAGTGTAGTTTGTCTTTACTTCCTGACGTTAGTGCTGCATGGGTATAAAGGAAACAGCCGAGGCAATTTTCTTCACTATTTATTGCCGCTAGGTGCCCTAAGCAGTTTGCAAGTGCCGGTTGGACAGCTCATGAGAACTAAATATCAGCATTCCAAAGTGATATAAAAAGTACCCCACTGGGGATAATTTTCTTGGCTCAGACCAATGTCACTAAAAGCAGTAAAGGTAATTCTATTTCTTGTGGGAAGCAAATGCCTCATAGGGATTTACATTACCTTTGCATACCTTGCTTAGGCCCAGAACACTACGTGTATGCCTGTCACTTTAGTGCTTTCAGTATGCACCATAAAGCGTCCTTAATCGCTGAAAATCTTTGTATAAGATTTGAATTTTACAATGTCGCCTGATATACCGACTACGCATTTACACAAAACACAAGGAAAGGCCAGACACATGCAGTCCGCGGCTTCTACCAACACCACGCTTAAGCCGACCTCTAGTGTCCCAGTTTGCAGCGAGACTATGACACAGCCTCTGCCTACAGACGACAGCTCTTTAGCAGTACCTTGTGTACTCGAGGCTGGTGTCGGCCAAAATCTTACCTGGCTATACCGAAGCCTCCTTTGCTACTGATGCTGAGACAGTCGAGAAATCTGCCTCTTCTCATGGCGTCAACAGACCTCTCTCTACCTTCTCTATAAAGGCCTTTACCAAGGCCAAGGCTTCCAAACACCCCAGGAAACCATTTGGTAAGGGCCCCTCACCTGGACCCACAACGAAGAAGCAAATGCTTAAAATGGCTGAGGACTTGATTACTCATATCAGGGGTACTCGCCCACCCCCACAGATAAAAGGCCTAGAGTGGAGGAATAATCCCTGTCCTCAGAACAGGCTTCCATCATTTTAGCTTACAACATAGGCCTACAGCTATACCCCCTGTTCTGGATATAGTCTATGGTCTATTCAGAGTCTTGTATTTCACTCCGGATTTGTTGCCAGGACATTTCATGGGCACTAACCTGGGACTGTAGGGTCTCCCATCTAGTCGATATGTTCTTGCTCAAGACAAAACCGTCCATGGCAATGGTGATAGACCTATTCAGGAACCTCTGTTATCCATACTGTGGATGTTCACAGACTAATTGTGTTTTATGCACATATCAGAGTGTAAAGAGTTGAGGATTTTGTCTTTGCACCCCCTGGCTGTGTGGAAAAGTAGTGGTCATACTTCCGCATTTCAGCCTCTTTTCTGCAAGGTAATTACATTTGGCTACCTGTACGATGGAATCACATTGCAGAAGACCATCGTGTTGAATGCATGGAAGTAGTACAGCTCACTACAGAAGACCATCGTGTTGAATGCATGGAAGTAGTACAGCTCACTACAGAAGACCATCGTGTTGAATGCATGGAAGTAGTACAGCTCACTACAGAAGACCATCGTGTTGAATGCATGGAAGTAGTACAGCTCACTACAGAAGACCATCGTGTTGAATGCATGGAAGTAGTACAGCTCACTACAGAAGACCATCGTGTTGAATGCATGGAAGTAGTACAGCTCACTACAGAAGACCATCGTGTTGAATGCATGGAAGTAGTACAGCTCACTACAGAAGACCATCGTGTTGAATGCATGGAAGTAGTACAGCTCACTACAGAAGACCATCGTGTTGAATGCATGGAAGTAGTACAGCTCACTACAGAAGACCACCGTGTTGAATGCATGGAAGTAGTACAGCTCACTACAGAAGACCATCGTGTTGAATGCATGGAAGTAGTACAGCTCACTACAGAAGACCATCGTGTTGAATGCATGGAAGTAGTACAGCTCACTACAGAAGACCATCGTGTTGAATGCATGGAAGTAGTACAGCTCACTACAGAAGACCATCGTGTTGAATGCATGGAAGTAGTACAGCTCACTACAGAAGACCATCGTGTTGAATGCATGGAAGTAGTACAGCTCACTACAGAAGACCATCGTGTTGAATGCATGGAAGTAGTACAGCTCACTACAGAAGACCATCGTGTTGAATGCATGGAAGTAGTACAGCTCACTACAGAAGACCATCGTGTTGAATGCAATGTCTAACATGGTGCTACAATGAATTCATGTGATGTGAAATGGAGTCTACAAATGGGTTATGGATGGTTTGTGATGTGTAATGTTATGGTTTCCTGACTTTATGAATATAGCTAAGTGGATTGGTTCTTAAGTTGTTAATGGATGGAAAATTAAATGGTGTGTGTCTGATGGTTAAATGGATGGAATTGATAAGCTATGTAAGGTAGAATTGTATTACTGATGGTGTATGGACTGGTTATTACATGCAGTCACTAAATGTGTCTTTTTGGCTTCATCTGTGAATGGTATGATTATAGTCCTGCACATTACACACTTGGAAAGTGCCATTTTCAATGGAGTATCAATCCAAGCATGAAATAGTGAAGCATTCATAGCATTGAGGGCGCAGGTTGTTAAGTAGGGATAGTAGTTTGTAACAAGTGGGTCCGGGTGAAACTTGTTTGGTTGTGGTCATTTGGGAACAAGTAGCTGAGCATGCAAGTTTGCAATTTTGAGGTACATGGTGTTCCTGCTGTTGAGCAGTTGAGGCTCTGGACAAATGATAATATTTTATGGAATGTGTACTGGTATTGTGAAGTGAAAACATTTTCAGAAATAGTGAAGTGATAAAGTTTTCAGAAATAGTGATGTGTATGTGTGCTGCTAGAATTAAATAAAATAACAAAGGTCAATCGATTGGCATAACTTGTGTAAGATCTGTCATGTTGTGCAGATGTAGACCAAGAGACTGCTATTGTGGAATGTCTCGTCTTAGCCTTGATTTGCAGTACTATTGTGTGAATGATGGAGCGGTATGAAGTTGTGTATGATTCCTTTTTATTTGTCGGCAGCATGGAGCTTGTACAGTGTTTAAGGACTGGTCCTTGGTGAATAAATGCATGCATGTAGATTTTTTTGGCTGGGCAAGCGTCGCATGCATCTGGAAGACTGTTGGATGCATCTGGAAGACTGTTGGATGCATCTGGAGTGATGTGAGTGGTGATGTTGGATGCAACTGGTGATGTGAGTGGATAAGGCTGTAGACGGAAGTATTGTGGTGTGAGTGGACCTCTGTGATGCTGGCTACCTTGACGAGGTACAGAGGCTTTTCACAATAGTGCTGTGGGAATTGCCACTTTTGCACATTGTAAACCAAAAGCCAGCTAATCTTGTATGTCTGAGTGTTCAGTTGACTTCTGGTACATTTTTAAAAATTAAATGGTATATGATTGCTATAGATTTGTAAGGTCTATTAAAATAAAGTGTTTCATACGTGATGGATCTTCATTATGCTGCAGTCTTAATGTATACAGGGGTTATATTTAGAGATAAATGGATATAGTACAGACTTTGTAAATTGAGATGCTGTAAAGCTAAAAATGTAGTAAGACCATGGATACTAAGCGGTGAAATTCTGAGTAAACCAATATATGGTGCAGTATATGTAGTTGACCATTAATGGAACTGTGAAGTCCAGCCAAATAAGTTCACTAATCTCACTAAGAGCCCTACTGATGAAGTACAGTAACTGCTACAAAAAGGATAATTTTGCAGTGACCATGCGTGAACAGTAACAGGATGTTATTGCATAAGACTGTCTGGCACAATTAAAGTGCAACAATTTACAACTGGTATGCATTACCATAAGTTTTTTTTAATATTGACTCAAAGCATGTGGGTGCTGTCATGCAGGTCTGAAATTATTTGTTTATAGTGTATCATCTGTTGGCTATTTAAACCGGAAGGGAAAATAAGTGGCAGACTATTGCTTTGCAAAGCAGGAAACTATTGCCAGTGCTATGTTGCTTGGTTTTAAATTTGACAGGAGTAGTGCAACAAAAAGTCTCCCACTAAGGAGGAAAGGCAGACTAGCAAACAATACATTGGTCTGGTCACCTGCTGTGATGAGCTGTCAATCACATGCAGATAATGGCTCAAATTACCCTTGGCTGTTTGACAGCTAGGGAAGGTAGGTGTGAAGTGGGAGGGGAGATTCCTTGGAGAGCTAGATTCCAGCCTTCACAAAAGAAAGCAAGTTAGCATTTGAAAGGAGAAAAAGCTAGAAAATGCACTTTTGTGTTCTGTTCTGTAGCATTTGCACTGCTTGTGTTTCAAGTGGTCATTTAAAAAGGATAACAATTTAACCAAATAACCAAAAGTAGTGGATTTGAAGACTGCAGTGAATGCCTGTTAAGTCAATGAAGTCACGGCAACTTAAGGGAAAAAGTGGCAGATCTGATGCAATTTTCGGGAGACAAATGATGGATTCTGGGATAGTTGAGGCAGAGTAAACAGTCTGAATTTTTTCAATATGCCAGACCCCATGTGGTCAGAGTCAGAAATTGCATCTAAAAATATCTAAAAAGCTACAAATAGTCTCAGAGTGCTGTTAAAATGTAGGAAACATCAAACCATGATGAAATTAATATGTTTTTTGAGTCTGAGGGCGCGGTTGTCCTTTAACATTCAAACACAGTTATGCCGCAGGTCTGGCATAATACTCACAAACAATGTGAGAATAAAATAAAGACAAGAGTGTTTCCGTAAATACAAATTCCTTTAAGTCTACAATAATGGTAATAATATGTATAACGTAATGCCCATTATCGTTTGGAAGAGGGGAAACCCTGCCTTTTATTTCTGTGAGAAAGTTAAAACTGCTATGTACATGACTGAGAGCAGTAAGAACATATAATCAAATACTTTTGTCGGTATGCAACACAACGCTGAGGGGATGCCTTAGTTTGATAGGCTGAGGATTAAAACTCAACTACCTTTAAAAATGGTGTACATATAAAATACGGCTATAAGTAAGCTCCGATTGGGGGCAGAGGTACTGTAAGTGATTTCCTTGTGAGGAAAGGCTTAATGTGGATAAATAGAAGGGACTACGTACAGAATGAGCTATCCCTATTCAAATCAGTAGAGTAGGTCTGTAAAAAGAAAACAATCTGTGTGTAGTCTCTATTACTTGTCACTTTAAATATCAGTTTGTAAATCAAATACTAGGTACACCTGGTATGAAATTTATTTATTTTATTTATTTATTTAAATTTGTTGACCGGGAGTGTCCGACTGGATGTGGGTCCATTTTCAGCGGAGGCCCAGGGAGAAAAGCTCCACAGTAAAATAAACAGACAGTAGTTACATTGGATTACATAGTGATTAACAATTTAACATAGAAATTACTTACAACATATTTACAGATGAAGAACATAGTACATCAGTAGACAACTAGAATCTTTATCTGTGAAGTACATAACAGGCTTTAACAAATGTAACAATGAGAAGTTCCTGCTGTATAATAAGTAGTAGGCTTATGAGCATCTGAGCTTGCTATCATCAAGGTAGCTAGTGGAGGTGAAAGAAAGGTAGTAGTTGGATGGGGTGGATGATATTAGAGTGGGAGTTGCAAGGGCATAGCCAGCATGTTTTTAGGTGCGCTTTTAATAAAGTTTTGAAGTTGGTGCATGATGGTACGGAGGTAATTGTGGGTGGGAGCGAGTTCCATAATTTGGCTATGGCGCAAGAGAATAGTGCTTCACCAGCAGAGTTATTGGCTTTAGTGATCTGCAAGTGATTTTTGTTGCTGGATCTTAGTGGTCTGGTGGTGCGATAGGGTTGGAGTAGATTCTGGAGGGATGGGACATTTAGTGGATGGTTTACTAGTTTGTGGGCGAGTGAGAGTTGATACCACTGAAGGAGGTGAGGGAGTTCAAGCCAGCCCAGTTCAGCAAGTGAGAGACAGTGGTGACTACGGTAGGATGCGCTGTGGCGAATTTTGCAATTTTGTTGTAGCAGGTCTCTAGCTTGTTTAGATCACATTGCCTTAGGTTGGTATATACTGGAGAGGCATAAAGTAGGGTGGAGATAAGGTGGGAATTTGCTATTGAAATCTTTGCTGCTTTGGTGAGAAATTGTTTATTTCTGTATAATGCTCCTAGTTTTTGTGGACTTTTATGGTCATGGATATGTGAATGTCAAATTTTAGTTTATTGTCTATTTCCACTCCTAGCAATTTGGTGTGTTCAGTTAGGTATATAGTGGTGTTGTCTTTTGCTGTGATGTTAAAGTGAGAGTTGTTTTGAGTATGTTTGGTGGGTTGGAAGATGAGTAGTTTAGTTTTGTTTGGGTTGAGTATTAATTGGGCATCGGATAACCATGTTTCAACAGAGGAAAAGGCTTCCTGTGTGACTTTTTGCAGTTTGGGTAGGGACTGGGCTGAGCAGATGATGGTAGAGTCATCTGCGTATTGGATGAGTGCGCCATGTTTGGTGGCAGAGGCTAGATTATTGGTGTAAACAGAGAAAAGTAGGGGTCCAAGGATGGATCCTTGGGGAACCCCTATGGAGACAGGTAGTTGGGGAGATATGTCATTCTGCCATACAACGGATTGTTGGCGGTCAGACAGGTAACTCTGAAACCAGCTGGTGACCGATTGTAAGAAGGACAGGTTATTGAGGACAGAGATAAGTTGTTTGTGTGGGACCATGTCAAATGCTTTAGATAGGTCTAGGAAAGTAGCAGAGGAGAGAAAGCCATTGTTTTTATGCTGAAGGATAGTGTTTGTAAAGGAGAGTAAGGCAGTGGTGGTGCTATGGTTTGGTCGGAAACCATGCTGAGTACTGGAAAGGAGGTTGTTAGTAAGGAGGTAGTGTGAGACCTGAGAGTGTATGCATCTCTCTAGTATTTTGGAGAGTGGAGAGAGAATAGCTATGGGGCGGTAATTGGTTAGTTCTGCAGAGGGTCCGCCTTTGTGGAGGGGAATTATATGGGAGACTTTCCACAATGTGGGAACGTAACTTTGACAGAGATTGGTTAATCAAGATGGATACTGGGTAGGCCAGAGCATCAGCTGCGATTTGTAGGTATTCACTTGGGAGGTTGTCTGCTGCTAATTTGGTGGGTTTAAGTTTAGTTAAGAGTTTTTTTATAAAAAGTCAGATTATGGAAGGGGTGAAGCTGGATAGTGCAATATAGTCCAATGTAGTGTTGCTCTGAATAAACTCCAAAATGAAAATCCAAATAAAGCGTACAATATTATAATTCAAAACCAATTTATTGCAACGGACAAGCGCTTTCGCTAGATGTAGCTTCCTCAGGTCACTTTAATGAATGCATAAAAAAGATCCTTCATTATATAAGGATACCAATTAATTAAAATAAAAGCAATTACAGACTTAAAAGGGAAACGTCATTTTATACATAGCAAGTGTACTCATAATATATTAACCTAATAACTAGCAATACACTGTCTAAGATTAGTTAAGACATAGAGGACAAATGCATAATGAAGTTATCAAGGCATAATTATATAAAGGTATAAGTAAGAAATCTCTAACTGAGGTTTAGTTGAAACAAGTCCACTACATTGGACTATATTGCACTATCCAGCTTCACCCCTTCCATAATCTGACTTTTTATACCTATTTGTTTAAACCATTGGAAGGAGTGTTTACCTGCAAGGGGGACTGTACTTTTACTTAAGAGTTTTTTTATGTTGGCGGTAGGTACAGGAGAAAAAGAGAAGGCAGTGGGGAGATTACTAGTTGAAGGTGTGGGTTGGAGGGGGGGGGGTTGTGTTGTTTAGCTAGTGATAGTATGGTTTGGGTGAAGTGTGTGTTGAATGAGGTAGCAATATTTTATGAGGAGTGAGGGATGTTAGGAGGAGGGGTACTGACTTTACCTGGGTGGAGGATGGAGTTTATGGAGGACCAGAATTGTTTGGGGCTGTGTTGTGAGGAGTCTAGGGCAGACTGGTAGTATTGGAATTTGTCCCGTTTTATTAGCTTTTTGACTCTATTGCGTAGTTCTAGGAATTTCTGTCTAGCTGCAGGGGTTTTGGTTTTGCGCCAGTGCTCCCAGGCTTTATCCCTGTTTTTCATTTCTGACTTAGTGGTTTTCTGTAGCCATGGGGAGGGTTGTGTTTTGGTTCTGGAAAATCTTATGGGGCATGGTAATTAAGGATGTTCAGGAAGGTAGTATTAAAAGATTCAACTGCGTCATCTAGACTGAGGTACTTTAGAGCATGCCAGTTGCATTCTTTGAGGGATGAGATGAATGTGAGTGGGTTAAAGTTTATTTTTTTACGTATTTGACGATAGATGACAGGTTTAGCTTGGTACAGGTATTTTTTGAGTAGGAATGTTGGGGAGTGATCACTGAGGCTATCTGATAAGCAGCCCGTTATATATGACTGGGGGGTTCTTACTGACTAGTATCCAATCCAGGGTAGAGTGCTTGCTGGAGTTTTTATTTATCCTTGTTGGTGACTGGACTAGTTGGGTGAAGCCATGAAGGTGTACATGATGGGTTGGATTGTTGCCAGAACAGGATTGCCAGTCAATATTGAAATCACCTAAGATGATAGTTTCTTGGGGGAGATGGTGGGTAGACCAGCTGAGGAGGTTTTCTAGTGGAGGGATGTTTTGGCCAGGTGGGAAGTAGCATCCAATTATGTTGACGGTTTTGTTTCGGTTAATTTTAAGGTTGGTATATATTATTTCTTCATTGCCTATTTGTGGAGCTGATGATTTTAAGATCTGGATGTTTAGATGTTGTTTAAATATTATAGCTACACCACCTCCTTTTTTGTTTAGCCGGTCTACTCTTAGTATGCCGTAACCTGTAGGGAGTATTTGCTCACTGGTAATGTGAGGTTTTAGCCAGGTTTCTGTCAGGACGACTATATCTGGGGAGTATAAGTCTATGGTGGCATGGAGTTCATGAACTTTGTTGGATATACTTCTAATATTTAGGCTTAGTAGAAGGAAGTCACTTGGCTTTCTATTGGCTGTAATATGGGAGAAATAATGTAGGAATTAAAACTTTCCTTAGTATAATGCTCTCTACACATTTTAGTAACTGAGCTACGGATTACATGTCAGATGGGAGAAAGGATGGCTGTCTCGTACAATCCTTTAATTAGTTTCTTTATTTTAACTTGATGGATAAGGGGAGCAGATCTGGACTAAAGAAAACAAATATATGAGCTGGGACCTAAACCAAGCCTAGCTAGCTGTAGTAGGAGGCAAACGGTGCATAACTGGACTCTGCTTTGTGGATAGCACTAGTACAGCTGGATAGGGGAGAAACTACAGACTAGGGGGTTCTGCGAGGTGCACGCAACTACAGGCAGGTGTAGAACAATACAGTTTGATATCATAGAAAGTTCAACACTATAAACATACTTTGCTCTGCAGTTTTCTTCACAGTTGTACTTGCTTCCAGGTGCTGGGTACAGTAGCCAGAGTTGTAGTTTTATTTCTTAAACCTAT
Source organism: Protopterus annectens (assembly GCF_019279795.1). Lineage (NCBI taxonomy): Eukaryota > Metazoa > Chordata > Ceratodontiformes > Protopteridae > Protopterus > Protopterus annectens. Next base: position 1,617,505,157 of record NC_056744.1, on the reverse strand, counting down.
TGTGTATGCAAATTCCACTGTGAAAGGGAGGTGAGGCTGTGCTCAAGGAGGAAAAACACTGCTGGCAGGTTTACTGTAAACAGAATTAGAAGAGGGTAGATGTTACAGATAAGTATGCGGATCAAGTCAAACAGTGAGATGGGAAAAGCAGCTGGAGAAACAACACACTTAACCTGAGTAAATGGCAGCAAAAATATACAAACACTAAATGCAGTACAAAAATTCTATAGTTCACCTAGATTGTAACTAGCAGATATATACTGTTTAGTACTGTAAATCCCTTCCAATGTTGTTCTGCAGTTAATGCTAGCAACTGGGTACATGCAAAACACTGTAAACCATCCAACAGGATTAGCAGAGAGAAAAATATTGAACTACCAACTACAATGTTGAACATTCAGCAACAATGAAAGAAGGCAAAAATATAGCACAGAATTAGCACACAATTACAGAATTCAGCAATGATGAGAAAGCCAAAATAGCATAGTGTTAACATTCAAACACAGTTCCGCTGCAGGTTCCCGTACTCGGGTGTTAACTACCGATTATGTAACATGACTAGGTTACAGTTTCCTGCGTAATACTAACAAACAATGGGAGAATAAAATAAAGACAAGAAGGTTTCCCTAAACACAAATTCCCATAAGTCTACGAAAATGGTAATAATATATATATATATATATATATATATATATATATATATATATATATATATATATATAAAATGCTCATTATCGTTTGGAAGAGGGGGAAACCTGCCTTTTATTTCCATGAGAAAGACAAAACTGCTATGTACATGATTGAGAGCAGTAAGGACATATAATCAGATGTACCTTTTTGTCAGCGTGCAACACAATGTGGAGGGAACCCTAGTTCAATAGGCTGGGGCTTAAAACTAAACTACATTTAAAAATGTGCCCTTATAAAATACTACTATAAGTAAGCTCTGGTTGGGAGTGGAGGTACAGTAAGTGATTTCCTTGTGAAGAAAGCCTTAATGTGGACCAATAGATGGGACTAAATACAGAATGGGCTGTGCGTATTTAAAGCAGCAGGGTAGTTCTGTAAAAAGAAAACAATCTGTGTGTAGTCTCTGTCATGAAGGGAGATACTGCCAGCCCAGCTATCTAGAATTTTGTAAATATGTCATTTGTGAATATCAACATGATTTATACAGAAGTGTGACAAAGGGAGATACTGCTAGCACAGCTGTCTGGAATTTTGTAAATGGTTATGTCATTTGTGAAAGTCAGCATGCTTCATGTAAGATGCTTAGATCTGAGGTCTATATTTTCATAGGTAGATGCCAAATACTGCTAGCTTTCAGTAGTGGGGGTTTCACCTGGGATAGAGTCAGATGACAAGAAATGATGTAATTCCGCAAACTAGCCCAGTAGTAATATTTGAGATATTAATTTAAGAGTTCACTTAGAGAGGGACAGCATTCTGTATTCAGTATTTGACCTGACAACTAGAGAAGATACATTCACCACACAGTTGTCTTACTGTAATGAAGTAAATTCCTAAGGACTAGTAATTCTCTCAGATGCAGTCAGGAATATAGTAAAGCTTAATTTAGATATTTTTCTTTATTTATTTGAGACTGTCCTGCAATGTTGTTTTAAATATTTCTTGCGGTTTTGAACCCTGATGTCACTGTATATATATATATATATATATATATATATATATATATATATATATATATATATATATATATATATATATATGTATATATGTCTACTGTTCTTGATCAAAAAAACACTTCTTCGAAAAAGAACAGTAGACCCACACTTACGAGAAAGTGCACTTCACCGAAAGTGCACTTTCGCGAAGATCGGTTCAACGAACTGATCAGGAAAACATAAACAATGTTTTTGCAGGGGGGCAAGCCCCCTGTACCCCCCACACCCCCCTACTTAAACAGATAAATTCCCTTTCCCCACTGTAGTGCGTTTTGGCGCCTGTGTTCCTTAACGGTTCACTGAACCGTTCTTCGCGAAAGTGCACTTTCAGTGAAGTGCACTTTCGTGTAAGTGTGTGTGGGTCTACTTGCTTTTTTCGAAGTAGTGTACTTTCGATGAAGAGAAGTAGACCCATATATATATATATATATATATATATATATATATATATATATATATATATTGAAAAATTTTATTGAGCTGCTCTGCTTACTGCTTGCTTGCTTACTTGCTGTGGGATTTGAAGTCTTCTTAAAACACAGAGTCTTGCTGTGCTGTTTACTGCTGAATCAGAGACACATCATGACTCCATCTGTAGTCTGTTTAAAGCACCAAGCTTTTCAAACTGCACACTGATAAAGAAATATATTTTGCAGCTATAAGCACAGTTACAGATAACTTATTTTATAACAAACCACACGTAGTCTGTCAGATTTGTAGCATATATTTACAAAGTTTTCCTTCATTACAGATATGAATGATGACTTCTACAAAATACCTCTCTCTGTCCTTCTCTCACATAACTGAACTACTACAATTGCTAAATACAAAGCTAGTCATGCACACATTTCCTGGGAAGTCACATAATGTCTTTTTAGACTTTTCTATTGTCCTTTTGTGATTTAAGCACTTTTGCTGATGTGAGGATGCCATTCTGAAAGGAAACATCTGTATAAGCTGTTCCTACTGGAAAAACATCACGTATTGCTGAATTTATAAAAAAGGATGTCTGTTAATAGATATTTGTTCTGCAAACATGAGAAAATCATATAATCATTGCTTTCCAATATTGCTTTGTTAGGCATTTCTTTTTGATGCTGTGAAGAGAAGCCTGTCTGTTATACATATAGTATGAATGCACATTGTAAACTCTATACATATATTCAAGCAAACTTTTTCTTTCAGCATATTTACAACAATTAATTTCAGCTTTATATTCATAATATCTAACAATTCCCTCTGTTTTTAAACATACTCAAAACATTCTATATAAAAAACACATTATTTTTATATAAAACCTTTAGTCTTTTTTTATACAAGTCAAAATGCAATTTTACATAGTTAATACAATGAAAACATGTATTACTACCAAACCTGAATGTATTTAACAACTTTTTCTTTTGCAGACCATTCTGTGAAAATATTTTATCAGTTATGAGCTGTGTCTGTTTTAATTTTACTTGATTAATTTATTATTTTGCAATCACAGAATTTAATTTATGACATAGTTAATTCAACAGTTGCAAAGAGTTAATGAAACAATTCTAAGAGACAATAACTATGTGCTACTGCAAGCATTTATACACTACTGAAAATATACAGTTTCAATGTCATTTTAACCATAACATTGTGTTCATGTCTCTGAACTGCTCAATAACATCTTGGTAAAATACTGAACTGGGCTTAGATAATAAATATTTGAAAGCAATTATTTTACTGGGGTAAAAAAACAGTGATATTACAACTTGACAAATTACATTTGAACTTATTACAATGTATCCTGATCAGTATGTATTTACACAGACTGTTTGCTATTTATGCATTTCAATCTAGTAGGTACTCTGGACCCATTGTTTTCTTTAAATATGTTTTTTTTTCACACATATTCATTACTAGACATTAATTTCATTTGTACTGAATTTTTCTGCATTTGTACATACAAAGACTATCATTTGTACTGAAATTTTCTACATTTGTACATACAAAGACTATAAAGTACATTTAGTCTAATCTTACAAATTTAATAACATTAATATTAAGCAAAATCTTGGAAATGTTTATGTCTCTCTAGAAATATCTAGTGGAACTGGCACCAAATGCATATGTCATGTTATTTTAAACTACATACTCAGCAATTAAAAATATTCATGCTTTTTTATACCAACATTGTTTTGCCAAAAACATATTAAAAATAGTGACCAATCTTGCTATTAGAAACATTTATGCATTTTGCATATCTTTATTCTCTCTTGTATAGCTTTAATAAAGTAATTTTAAATCATCTCTTGTTTTTTAAAACCATCTCTTGTATAGCTTTACAATTTAACAGGTTGTAAATACAATTTAATTCTAAACAATACAATAATAACCATTATGATAGCTATTAACAACTTGTAAAATATCTTATCCTGTCAGGTTTAATCCAGTTTACCAGCATTTCTAATACACTAATACCTGTTTTTCCTCTCCCTAAAAGATTATTGTCAAGAAGGAATGAGATAGTTTTTTTCCTGTAGCTTTATTTCAGACCCTTGTTGTTTATTTTTTCTGTAGCTTTATTTCAGACCCTTGTTGTTTATTTTTTCTGTAGCTTTATTTCAGACCCTTGTTGTTTATTTTTTCTGTAGCTTTATTTCAGACCCTTGTGCAGTACTGCTTATACAGTCAGTGTAGTACTTCAGCACTGTTTACCTGCCCTATGCTGTGAGAATAGAATGTATGTCAGCTAAACACTTTGGTTACACATTTATTTTATTAGGTTACTAAATAAAGCTTTCACTGTATATTACCTCTAGTAGGTATTTACACCCTCCTGCACAATTGATTTGAACTGTATGTATACTATAGCCCATTTGCTGGCTGTACTTGATGCAACTGAGTTTTTTTCTTTTTTTTTTGTCCTTTTAACATTTACTTGCAAACAGATTATCAGTGACATCTATTTACAATTGTGACATGTTATTACAATTACCAAATAGTGTTGCTTGTAAACATTTTAACAAGTATGTTTTAATAACAATGATGCTTTAGAAAAACTCAAGCTACTTGTCTGGCAATCAGTCTTATTGTTCATCATATCTTTCCAGCATTTCCAGTAACTATTCATTCAGTCTAGGAAAGTCTGAGCTCACATTTCATACTCTATAAACTATAGTTAATTCGTTTGGCATTTTTCCTTTAATGTGATTGTGATTTGCATAACTATGCATTTATACAACATAAATAGACATTATTTTACAATTACCTTACATGGATTTCAGTATTTTTTTTTTTTTACTTATTTAACTATTTAACTGTCCTGCCATTAATTTTACAAAAACTGTTTGAATAATACCATCTGTGATTTTCTTTTTAAAATTCAGAACTTTAACTGTTTGGTGTTACTATATAATTATAAATAAATTGTAAAAAACAAAATAGATATTAGTTTAACCAACACATTTATATTTATATTATTTATATTTGCTGTTGTCTGCCTGTTATTCTTGTGTATTGTAACAGATGTACTCTAGATGAACAGAACACACATGCATGTCTGTCTTGTATATGTATATCGTTATACAAGCATGTCATATCTTGTGACTTTAAATCTTTAGTCTTATTAACTATTTTCATTTAATTTTTATACACTAGTACAGTTTTGTTTACCTTTTGACTGTGCTAGGAATGGCATTCATATGCTTTACTTTACTGTAGTACTGATAGATGTCTTGCTTTAACTGAATGAAAGTAAAACATTTAAGAATGATTTGTCCAGACATCAGATCCTACCATCCTACCATGTATGTTTAACCATTTTCAAAACATAAACATATTATAAAATATATTTCTTTTGCACAGATTAGCTGTGTATGCAGGAAGTTCCCAGTCTTTGTCAGTTCAGCTAATTTATTTCCTTTATCCTGCAACTGCTGTTGAATTTCCAGTAATGTTGCATAGTCTTTCTGACATTCTTTAGTAAGCTGTTCTGCTGAATTTGAAACTCCTAAGCACTTTTGAAAAGATGTATGTATAACTTGTCTAAGCTTCCTGAACTCATTGTGTCTGTCTTTTAGAAGTTTACTACATTCCTTTGTAACAAAATGTACTAGGGGTTCTATCAGTAACTGATTTGACTCACATGTGGTGACAGGACATACTGTTCAACATCAGAATGTAATGGAAACACTTTACCCTTAGTTAATTTTTCAGATCTGTCTTTACAGTCTATTTTTTTAGCAATATGATGCAATATTATTTTATGGCATAATACACAAAATGCAGTTTTTGTTGAAGCACACACTAAACATTTGTCATTTTTCACATGGTTTTCTTTGAGATACCAGTCAAATATTGTAATACATTTGCATAATGCCTTACTATCAACCTGCCCTAATAAGGTTTTACATTTACTAATGTGCTGTGGGATACCAACATAGCAATTTACTAAAGTTTGGTTTACTCCTGCATGAATTATAAATAATATTCATACTATCTAGTAATATACAAACAGTCTAGGAATACACAAACTATGTATGAATATACAAGCTGTCTTAAGAATATAAAAACTCTCTTAGGAATATACAAACTCTGTTTAACATCATCCACACTAAATATGTGACACAGAAAAAAGTCCTACCAGTTAGCAAGAAAACAGGTGATCAAGCTGTTATTGCAGATGGCTAGAAATTTTTCAGAGTCACTTGAGAAGCTGGTGAAGCACAACAGGCAGCGGACTACTGTGCTAGTGGACATTCACCTTTTCTTGAAGAATTTATGGCACTGCGAATTTCTTGAACTAGTCTCACTCTGGATTGTAGACGTCTAAAAAACTTTACTACTGAAAGCTGCATAAACTGGAATACTTCTGTTTAGGATTTACACATACGTACAAATGTTAGTTACTGCAATTTGACTGAAGTGACCCTCTGCAGGGCTTACCATCACTCCTCCTGTGTTTGAATTGCAGATTGTAGGTTCAAATGCAGGCTAGCTTGCCATTGAAAAAATTACATGGAGCTAGTCACTCAGCTGTCTCGCCATTGAAAATATATTTTGAGCTCTCTCTGCTTACTTGCTGTGGGATGGATTTGAAGTGTTCTTAAGACACTCAGTCTTGCTGGCTGGATTTTGCTAAAATTCAAAGTCTGGTTATATTTGCATTCACAGTCTGTTGCATACAGAAACTTGCAGAATATACACTGATGAGAGAATATACTTTGCAGCACTTGTCTTTAAGAGCAGTAACCAATAACTTTTTATAATAAACCAAACTGAACCACGTTGCAGCTTAAAAGTACTGTTCCAACTTTACTTCTCATATAGTACAGATGATGTGAGAGATATAACATTTACCTTAGGACTTGTGTCCCTACCATACCTCTAACATAACTGGATTTATACAGCTCTTTATATACAGTTTTAGTCCTGTAGAAACAATACTAAGCTTCCTTGTTTAACAATGTCTTGTAAGAGACCAGCTTTTCTGACAGTGTGAATATCCTGTAACAGTGTCCTGATGTTCATGTAGAAAAACATATTTTTGAGGAAACACATTGTTCTGTATTCTATTTGGATCTGTGTATATGAACATATGTTCTTGTGCCAATGCTGATAAGCATATCCTGTTTTTTATGCAGAAAAACATATTTTTGAGAAAACACATAGTCAGAGATCAGCTTTTCTGACAGTGTGAACATCCTGTATTTTATTTGGATCTTTGTATAAAACATCTGTTCTTGTGCCATATCCTGTTTTTCATGCAGAAAAACATATTTTTGAGAAAACACATTGTCACAGTGTCAAACATATCCTGTTGTTTTAGGAAACATATTGTGTCCATCCTGTTATTTTAGGAAACATATTGTGTCCATTTTTATATGCAGAAAAGCATGTCAGTGTTCTTTAAAAGCAGATTTTGCATTTTTGTTCTTGCATACATCCTGTTTGAGTCTGTAAGGGAAAAATGCCCATTATTTAAAAGCAGATTTTGTATTTTTGCTCTTGCATACATCCTGTTTGAGTCTGTAAGGGAAAAATGTCCATTCAGCAGATTCCTTTTCCAAGCCATGGTCATTTCGTATGACTGCTGATCACATATTACTAAACTCTGTTTCTGCATTTAAGCAAGCCTTTTCTTTCAGCATATTTACAACATAATTTCAGACTAATATTCATAAAATCTAACATATATATATATATATATATATATATATATACACACACACACACATATATATATATATATATATATATATACACATATATATATATAAATACACACACACACACATATGCATACAAACACACGCATACATTTTATATATATATATATATATGTATATATATGTATATATATATATACACACACATTTTATATATATATATATATATATATATATATATATATATATATATATATATACATACACACACACACACATTATATATATATATATATATATATATATATAAAATATTGTCTTGCTCTTTTATTATTTATTATTTAATATATTTAACCCTTTCATTGTGGCTGGTCTAGAGATATTTACGTTCTGAGAGTACTTGCATATTTATTTGGTGACACAGTGGGCTACTCCTAATAGCCTTGCTCTTGGTCAAACTACCATTTGTATTAACAGTAACATTACACAGTAAGATTGGATACCCTTTAAGGGCCTTAAAGTAGCTGATAAGGAACTGGCTGGTAGAGATAACTACCATATAGTATGGGGGGGCTAGCTAGTAAACTGTGCCAGCCTTTTCCACGTGTGTGTGTGTGTGTATAAATCAAACCTCAAAGAGTGTGTGTGTCAGCTACTTGGGCAGGGACAGGAAGCACTGATTGAACAGAGAGGCTGCTGAAGGTCTTGGCTTGGCCAGTCAGCTGAGCTCTCAACTTTATACCTGGAGCCTTATTGGGAATCTAGAGAAAGATGGACAAAACAGCCCTGGACTGTGGTCTCTGTGTGTTCTTAAGGAAATGGCACTTGGTGCAGAGAGCTGCATCTGGAAATACAGTGTTACTTGTCATCCTCCCAATATACGTCCCGCACTGGTGCCAGTAGTGAGGATTGAGGCTCCTTGATTACTGGGCCAGTTGTGGGGCATCACAGTCTCTATTACTTGTGACTTGAAATATCAGTTTGTAAATTAAATACTAGATACATTGGATATGAAATAATGCAGGTATTAAAACTTTGCTTAGTAGAATGCTCTCTACATGTTTTAGTAAGTGAGCTATGGATTATATGTTAGACAGGACAAATGATGGCCATCTTGTACAAGCCTTTAATTAAACAGTTTCTCTGTTTTAACTTGTCTGATAATGGGAGATCTTGAGGAAAAAATATGAGCAGGGACTTAGACCGAGCAGAGCTAGCTGTAATGAGGCAAAAGGTGCATAACTTCACTGCTTAGTGGATAGCACTAGCACAGTGGATAGGGGAGGAACTATTAATTAGGGGCTTCTGTGAGGTGCATGCCACTACAGGTAGGTGTAAAACAATACACAGTCTGATATCATAGAAAATTCAACATTAGAAACATACTTCCCTCTGCACTTTTCCTTCACAGTAGTACTTGCTTCTAGGTGCATGGTACAGTAGCCCCAGTTATTTTATTTCGTAAACCTTTTGCATATGCAAATTCCACTGCAGAAGGGGGAGGGGCTGTGCTCATGAAGGAGGAACACTGCAGTTAGTTTACTGTAAAAAAGAATTAGTAGAGGTACTTTTTACTTGCTTCTAGGTGCAGGATACAGTAGTTGTTATTTTATTTCTTAAACCTATCGCATATGCAAATTCCATTGTGGAAGGGGAGGGGTTGTGCTCAAGGAGGAAAAACTCTGCAGTCGGATTGGGAGGGTGGCCTAATGGTTAAGGTGTTTGCCTTACAAACACAAGGTACAGGGTTTGAGTCTCACAGGGGATAATTGGCTAGGCTTAAAATAGCTCACAAGGGCAGTTAGCCTAGTACTAATCTATGAACCTATGAATTACTGATAAGTATGAGGAGCAAGACATAGTGAGATGAGAAAAGTAGCTGGACAAAAACAAAACAGTTAACCTGAGTAAATGGCAGCAAAAATATACTCACACTTAATGTGGTACAAACATTATATAGTTCACCTAGATTGAGACTAGCAAATATACATTTTTTAGTATTAGAAATCCTTTCCAATATTTTTCTGCAGTTAATGATGGCAACTAGGTAAATGCAAACCACCGTAAACAGTCCAATAGGATTAGCAGTGAGAAAAATATATTGAACTGGCAAATACAATGTTTAACATTCAGCAGTGAGGAATAAAGGCAAAAATACAGCACAGAATTAGCATACAGTCATAAAATTACAGCATTCGGCAATGATGAGAAAGCCAAAAACAAGATAGTGTTAACATTCAAACACAGCTACGCTGCAGGTTCCCGTACTCTGGTGTTAACTGCTGGTTATGTAACATGAGCTTCAAGCAACAAAGAAAAAAAAAAATCTAGACTGCAGTTTCCAGCACAATGCTAACAAAGAATGTGAGATTAAAATAAAGCCAAGAAGGTTTCTGTAAATACAAATTCCTTTAAGTCTATGATAATTGTAATATGTATATCGTAATGCCCATTATCATTTGGAAGAGGAAAATCCTGCCTTTTAATTCTGGGAAAAAGTTAAAACTGCAATGTACATGATTGAGAGCAGTAAGAACATATAATCAGATACCTTTTTTGTCGGTGTGCAACAACGCTCAGGGAAACCCTTAGTTCGATAGGCTGGGGATTGAAACTAAACTACATTTAAAAATGGCGCCCCTATAAAATCCTGCTATAAGCAAACACGGATTGGGGTGGAGGTACAGTAAGTGATTTCCTTGTGAGGAAAGGCTTAATGTGGACCAACAGATGGGACTAAGTACAGAATGGCTGTCCATATTCATGACAGTAGAGTAGGCTTGTAAAAAGAAAACAGTCTGTGTGGAGTCTCTATTACGTGTGACTTTAAATATCAATTTGTAAATCAAATACTAGATACACTGGGTATGAAATAATGTATGTATTAAAACTTTACTTAGTAGAATGCTCTTTACACGGTTTACTAAGTAAGCTTTGGATTATATGTTAGACGGGACAAAGGTTGGCCATCTCATGCAATCATTTAATTAAATAGTTTCTCTAATTTAACTTTGTTGGACATGAGGAACAGATCTGGAGGAAAAAAAATATGAGCTGGGACCTAGATCGAGCCTAGCTAGCTGTGGTAGGAGGCAAACCGTGTATAATTGGACTGCTTAGCAGATAACACTAGTACAGCTGGATAGGGGAGGAACTACCAACTACGGGGTTCCGCAAGATGCACCCCACTACAGGTAGGTGTAGAACAATATAGTTTGATATCACAGAAAGATCAAGGCTAGAAACATACTTACCTCTGCATTTTTTTCAGAGTTGTACTTGCTTCTAGGTGCTGGGTGCAGTAGCCTGAGTTATTTTATTTTTTACACGTATTGCATATGCAAATTCCATTGTGGAGGGGTTATGCTTAAGGAGGAAAGACACTGCAGTCAGTGTACTGTAAAGAAGAATTAGAAGATGGTAGAGGTTACGGATAAGTATGAGGATCAAGACAAATAGTGAGATGAGAAAAGCAGCTGGATAAACATAAAAACAGTTAACCTGAGTAAATGGCAGCAAAAATATACAAACACTTACATGTGAACAGGGTACAGTAGCCCGAGTTATTTTATTTCTTAAACCTATCACATATGTAAATGCTATTGTGGAAGGGGGAGGGGTTGTGCTCAAGCAGAAAAAAAACACTGCAGTCAGTTTATTTGCTCTGCAATATTATTCTCATTTTTACTTGCTTCCAGGTGCAGGATACAGTAGCCTGAGTTATTTTATTTCTTAAACCTATCGTGTATGCAAATTCCATTGTGGAAGGGGAGGGGTTGTGCTCAAGAGGAAAAACTCTGCAGTCGGTTTACTTTTTGTTGGTGTGCAGCACAGTGCAGAGGGAACTCTTAGTTTGATAGGCTGGGGATAATTAAATGAGTTCAAAAATATATTCTGGCTCTGGTATCTATGTACTGGTCAAAATTTTAACTGTCTACCACTGCAAGTTTTAGTGGTGGTGTGTTTTAATAACATAATCACTTATGTTTGAATAATTGTGAATTTGGGTATATTTCACTGAAATATGTATGCTAGCCAACTTGAAGTCATTAGTACATATAGCTATCCACACCCCTTTTCTATCTTCTGCATGAGGAAACTATCCCCAAAGGAAGGCGCTTTAATGCAAAACCTCATGTGACATCACTGGCACCCTGCCCCAAACAATAGCCATAATGCTCAACCACTGTTCTACTCAATGAATTACATATGAACTGGGATTATAAATGCATCAGTTATTTCCCTATGTGGTATGGTGCTGAATGCCTTAGCAACATCAAAATAAAGCAAAATGCACTGGTGACTAGCCCTTCACTATGTACTGTTACCTCTTTAAGGAAGGGCAAAAGATTTAAAATCAAGCATTCCTCATAAAAAATCTCCCACATCTAAACAGAAGTGGGTCCCCATGTCATTTTGTATACGTGGCATTATGACCCTCTAAACAATTTTTTATAGATTACTGTTTAGCCCTATGGCTGTTTGGGTCTAATATAACCCCTGCCTCTCAATGAACTGGCGTCATTTCAGCCAATCAAGGACATGTTCACTTGTTAATATTCTGTTCAATAAAAGTGAGAGGGAATTTATTTTGGTTTCCTTGATGAAGTTTGGGAAACTATTACAGATTACTGTTTGGTCTTAAAGAACCTGATTTTTTAATTTTATTTGTGGCAGCAGTTATATTTGCAGTTATACAAAGGATACTGTATCTTGTTTATTAAACATTGTGACGTGTCCTTGCTTACTTTGAAATTTGGATGAATATCATTGCAGGATTTATGTCCCATAGCTTGCTTAAAATTTATGTTGATTCATATCATGTTTCAGTCACAATTTTCTCTTTCATGATTATGGACACAATTGATGAACACAGCAGTGCTTTCAGCCCAAGTCAAAGGCCAAGTTTATAGTTAGATTGAACAATTTGACAAGTGTAAGAAGTTTACAACCAGTAACACAATATTGCCTCAAAAACACAGGACCGGCAAGCAAAACTTAAATGAAGAATTTATTCAGAAATTATCCATTAAAAAGTTAAGTGTTTTCATCCCTTTAAGTCAATAACTTCATCAGAACTCAATAAAATTTTAATTACACATCTGTATACCTCAACTAATCATGTATGTCATAATTAATCAGCCAATACAGTCCTTAAAGATATAGACCTACATTATATATAAGATAATACTAAAACATTTAAAAAGGTTATTAATAGAACTTATAAGTACTATGAGGCAATACTTGTTTAAAGATTACATTAAATACATCACATTAATTGATAAGTCATCTTTATAAATTCAAGGCACGTAACTTAAGAACACTTGTATTAGATGCATTAGCATTAAACTCAGGGGGATCCAAAACATTTAGCTGTAATTGCCAAATTATAGACTTTAAAGAGTTGGTTTGGCAATTGCAGCTAAACGATTTGGATCCCACTGGGCTTAATGCTAATATGTCTATTACAAGTGTTCTTAAATTACATGCCTTGAATTTATGAAGATTAAGAACTTGTTCTTTTATTTCATTGTGGTTGTTTGACTTTGCCTTTTTTTGGATGCAGTTGAAATGTTTATGCCCTATACTATCTTCTATTGGGTACTGACCTACTTTTTACTGCAGACCATTTAGAGACAGAGTATAGTCTAGTTTTCTTGGACTGATTATAATCTTGCTCCTGTGTCCAATAACGAAGTGTACATTATGTTGTTCATATCGATGGGTCATCTGCTTTGAAATTTAAGAATGTCTTGATTTGCTAAGAGCCACCCCTTTGAATGACCTTGAAAATTTACCAACAGCTGGCAATTTTGGTATCTTAAGGGACGTTATTGCATTCCTGCTGCTTAGTTTTACTTACGCTTAATCCTGTGGAGCTTAAAACAGTTTTCTGGTTTATTTCCCAAACTGCAAACAGAAGTAACTTTAATTATCGGTTGTTCTATTGTCTAAAAGTTTGACATTTACCCATTTTATTTCAATTTTATTTTAGTGAATTTGGATAATTCTTTACAATAGCTAGCATTAGTTACTACTTGATATAAAAGCTTTTTCTGGTAGCATTTATAACCAAATGTTTTCCTTAGTTTTGCTTATTGAGTACAACAGTGCATTTATGTTTGCTTGCTAAGTACATATAATGGCAATTTTCTTACTGTAGGGAGCAGATAACTGTTTTACAGCCATTTTTGCCATCCAGGTTACCTTGGTCTATTACTAACTTATGTTTGGAATTGGGTATTAAAAAAAAATATAGACCTTTCCTTATTTCATCATTGGACAAGGATATTTACAGTTTCAAACAAAAATTCTATATCTGTCCTTTTTTTAAAAGCACCTTTAATGAATTATCCCTTGTGACAAAGGCACTTACATTTATATAAAATTAATAAAACCATATTAACAAGTTTGCATTTACAAACATTATAGGATATATAATGATATATCTGCTGTATAATCCAAGCAATTTATTCAATTCCTGCCTTTTAAACCTCATCCCTCCTCCAAAAACTTTCTGCATTTATTGTTCTCACAATTTCTATATTTTCTGTTAAATTTACTCCTATCTTTTTCTAAAGATTCCTCTTTCTGTTCTTTTATCTCTGTTACAACATTCACTACTTCAAGTATAGTTGGTTTGGATTTTGATTTCCATTTTCTAGTAATTGCTTTTTGGCAGCCATCACAATTAAACTTAATAAGGCCTTACTGTGCCTAGGCAATTCAGATCCTGTATCCCAGCTCAAAAATATAATTTCCTTATTTACACTCAGCTGCTCACCCGGTATTCCTGACACAGTACTCTGTATGGAATTTGTAAAGTCCACCAACTCATTACACCCTCAAACCATATGTCTCCAGTTACCTCTTTCTTCCCCATCATACCTGCAACATTTACCATCTACTTGAGGAAAAATTATTTGGAGTCTGCTTCTAGTATAAAAGTATATATGCAAACACTTCCAGCAAAAAATCCTAAATGTTCTAGACTTTGTTGCACTTTTATGAGCCATATCTACGTCCTCCCATTGTTTCTTTGTGAATTGCATATCTAATCTCTCTTCCCAAACTTTTCTGACATCTTCTGTTAGATTCTTATAGTCAGCGTGCATTATTTTATATATCCTACAAATTATCCCTTTAATAGGGGCTTCTCTTCTATGTTCAATTAAAAACTCAACCAATACAGGTCTTTCAGTTAGTATTCCACTATCCCTTTCTCTTTGTCTGTATTCTGATATCAATCCCTGATAGAGAAGGCAATCACTAGCCTGTGATCCAAATATCACCTTGGCCTCTTCCCATTCTGTTACCATTCCATTCTGTTACCATTCCTTCTCTAATTACTTGTTACCTTGGTTCCTTTGCAAGATACTTCCAGTATATTCCAGCGCCCTCTTGTGTATTCTCTGTACCCCTAATTGCAGTCATTCCTATTAGCAGAATCTCTTTTCCTTTCACGGATTGGCTCAGTTCTTGGTATACTTTCTGGTACTTTATGAATATAATATTCTGTATGACTGTTGCTAGTCACCTTAGGATCTGCATCCAAAATCCCATTATTTCCTTATTTCTTGAATTACCCACTACTACATCATGATCTCTTTCCACTTTAAATTGTAGCTTTTTTCTTGTTTTATGCACAAGAGCGTTAAACTTTGCCTGTGATATAAATAGAACCTGCTAGAGAGATGGTATGTATCCCATAGACACAACCCTATCTATGGAACAGGCTCCCCATCCATGTGAAGCAGAGTTCCTCCCTAATCCAATTCAAGTGCAACCTGGACAACTGGATAGAAAACTGGAAGTTCATCCTTGGTTTTGTACCTATGTCTCTGATGCAAACAGGTAACCTGTAAATGGTTCATCTCCCAGGCCCATGCTTAAACTTATCAAGGGTATCAGATCTTGTCAGAGATTTGGGATGCATGGCTAGGCTTAAAAAGGCCCTTGTGGTCATTAGACTAACACCTATGAATCTATGAACTGTGTAGCTGTGAAATATCCCTTCAAATCAGGTGATCATAAACCTGCTTGCTCACTTGCAAGGATCAACTTATCCCACTTGACGCTTGCCATCTTCCCCTCCCAAATAAAATCTTTCAACTCCTTATTAATTACTGTCCACAACTTCTCTTCTTATGCCTGACCTGTGTATAAAACTAAAGGGACTAAAAGCATTTTTACTGATTGTATCTTTTTACTATTCATGTCCATAGCAAGAACTTCCAGTTTCTCAGTTTTTGTATTACATTTTGTTTAGTCTCTTCACACATATCCTTAGTGCCATAACAGAATCCTTTTAAGCCATACTCCTAAATGTTATCATCTCCCCATAAATATGGATATTGCTGGATCAAGGCATGTGTGGGTACACAGATGATAGCTATAGCCTTTGTTTCATCTTCATTCATTTTATATCCCCCCAAAATTGGAACCGTCTCAGAATGTTATATTAATATAATTTCTATCAGATCTAGCCCAGTTATTCTACCTTGGGGAATAATATGTAAATTCTCTGAGTTTCTGTTACCGAATTCACATATCAAATATTTTCATAAATTTCTTCAGAAATCTACCCCGTTTTGCTATATTTTCCCTTCTTGGTCCCACAGATATATTTTCATTGCTGCAATTCAAATCCCAGTCCCGACCCGTAATATCCCCTGCTAAAAGCTGATTATTTCTCCCATTTTTTTTTTCAGTTCCAAAATACCAGTTTTACATGGAATATAAATACAGGCCAGTGTGATCCTCTTTCCTTGCCAGTAGCCCCTTATTACTACAAATCTATCATTATTATATCTTTGCTATCCTCTTCTATCACTATGGAGCTCCTCCAGCAATTAATATAAGTACTCAGCTTTTCCTTTGTCCCTGATATTCTGCAGCATATCCATGCTGAAATCCTTTCTTGATGAAATTCACATGATCAGTTCTTTCTAAAATGTGTTTCGTAACATTACTATTTGCACTCTGCAGTTTTTAATATAATTAAGTATTCTTTCCTTTTTGTATATACCTGTTAGACCATTAACATTCCAAGATAATATGGAAAGAGCCACCATTATGTGGGAAGTCATTATTCCCACCTATTATATACTGCAGCTTTTTCTAAATGTCTAATTTCAGTTTTTGTGATCCATGCACCCATTAGTATTTGGCAGGTTAATCCTTTATATACTTTTTTCTTATCAACATTGGAATCCATGCCACATTTTGCAAGATTTTTTGTTTTAATAAAAATCCTCAAAAAAAAAAAAAACACCCCCATAACCCATAACTTATTAACTTAATGCAAACACACATAAGTAATTACATCTTCAAATAAAGTTTAACCCTCTGAATAGGAACATTTATGCAAAACTGACAGCTAACAGGAACAAATTAACCTGAAATTGAGGTTATCCATACTAAGAAGCACGTTATTGCCTGTGCTTCTACCTACACTAGTTGGTGTCAACTACTTGCATACTTTCAGAAATCATTAACGTTTAGTCATGAACCAGTGCTCTGTCTTTTACTGCCATATTACCAGCCTGCCTCCATGGAAAAGTAAGAGAAAAAAGACAAATTAAGTCATCATTTGCAGCCTGAAAGACAAGATGAAACATTTATTGCTAAAGGAAAACTTTTCATTATATTCAGTGTTCTCATATTTACTTGTTTCCACTTAAAATTTAAAAACAGCAGCTCTGCATATATTATGATCTGTGTACTTTTACATCCACCTCAACAAATCAATATTACAGCCTATTAACTTAAATATACTTTGGTCTAGCTTTTCTTCTTTTTGTACTGTAATGCTTACATTTCTTAACACCAAAAAAGAATGAGAAAAGAAGAGGAAGGGAAAAAAGGCACCTATTTACTCAGAAGTGCAGCTGATTCAATAAGTGCACGGGGCTGGTGCCATGAACCAGAGCCCCACCCCTCAGCTCTTTAAGTAAAGAGAAACAAAAGCACTTCACTGTAATAAGCCATAAGTGATCAACTTATTACAGTTTGATATAGCCACCCCCCAGAAAAAAGGAAAAAAATGGATGTTCCTTCTATTGGTACACAAACTAGGTGGTCAAATGCATGGCACCCCCCCCCCTCCAGCCCGAGACATCCGGGTCCTGCCCCGAACCATCCTTTAAAGGGGCACTAGCTCAGATTTTTTGCTAGAGGAGTTTGTTTACAATTTAGTACTCCTTTTTAGCATACTGCAGGTCAGATTACACAAACTCTCAGTGGGTTTTTTTTTTTTTTTTTTTTTTTTAGAGGAAATGCTTATAACATGCAGCTGCAGTTTGTCCTTTTGTATTTTCCTTCTCCCGCTCATGAGCAATTAGATTAGCTGAATGACTGGATTTTACTCAGCTAGAGATGCTGTCTTCTTGTCACACACAGACCTGCAGCCTCTTTAGCAATGAAGTGATGGCTACTTTACTATGTACTTGTTTTTGCAAATAAGTATTCAAGCCTAGGCAATAGTATTTTTCATGCTTGTTGCTACAAATGTTTTTCCCTCCACTATCAATTTTTCATACAGTCTGTTATTAGTGTTGCTTGTTTATATGTGTGTGTGTGTGTGTGTGTGTGTGTGTGTGTGTGTGTGTGTGTGTGTGTGTGTGTGTGTGTGTGTGTGTGTGTGTGTGTGTGTGTGTGTGTGATGATGTAGGTGCACTTATAGTCATACATATTTCCCTCATTTTACAGCACAGCATTGCTTTGGACAGTTGTGCCTTGCAAAGAAACATGTTGACTAACAAATGTCCAAATATTCTGAAATAATAAAATATTTGCATCTTTTCTCTAAAAATGTCATGCAGCTTTCAAATTGAATCTAATCACTGCTCTAAAAGTATTTTCTCATTAGCTGATGCTGTATGCTGTCCTTCAGAAATCACACCATAACTATTTGTCTAATAGTGATTCTGTCCTACTGGATTTCTTTTCTCACTTTTTTTCTATCATTCATTGTGGAAAAATGTTTTCAACTTTCACATCTTTCCTGCCTGTTTGACTGCAGTGCAGTTATTTTACACTGATTAGCATTTGAAAGCTGAAGCAAATGCAGTCTATACATTTCACCATATACTTTTCAGTACCATTCCTAGTATAGTATAGTAGGTAATTACAGGGGTACTTTTACTAAGGCAGTAAAAAGTAAGTACTACAACCAAAAATCTCATGCCATCTATAACCCTATATTTTGACAAGTTAGAATAGCTAATTTTCTATGTATGCATGTATGTAACACAATCTACATTTATATTCATGCGGTTTGAAAATAACATCCTCTGTGTGTTACTGACAGACATGAAATTCTAGGCATTTTTGAATGTCTATAAATTTCAGATATGATAAATATCTGATAATGCAGTTCACAGACTTATTAATCACATCTGTACATCGGCTACATGATAACATCACATAACACAGTGTTTAGTTCGGAGAAGTAACAAAACCTAAAAACATGCACAGATGCAATACTGTCATCTTGGAAGACTTAGCAGGACATGAATGAACAACAACATTTACATAAGGCCTGCCAGTACACTTCTGGATGACCCAAACCATACAAACATACCCCAGCCCTGAATGAGAAATATTCTACTGACACAAAGTGTATTGTCTAGACAGCTAGACTGCAGATCTCATGCCAGTGACAGAACAGTGTTCCCACTCATTATGTCGCCTCTGGTGACTGCTCTCATTGCTGTGACTGCATATCTCATGCCAGTGACAGAACAGTGTTCCCACTCATTATGTCACCTCTGGTGACTGCTCTCATTGCTGTGACTGCATATCTCATGCCAGTGACAGAACAGTGTTCCCACTCATTATGTCACCTCTGGTGACTGCTCTCATTGCTGTGATTGCATATCTCATGCCAGGCAGTGACAGAACAGTGTTCCCATTCAGTATGTCACCTCTGGTGACTGCTCTCATTGCTGTGACTGCATACCTCATGCCAGTGACAGAACAGTATTCCCATTCACTATGTCACCTCTGGTGACTGCTCTCACTGCTGTGACTGCATATCTCATGCCAGTGACAGAACAGTGTTCCCATTCAGTATGTCACCTCTGGTGCCTGCTCTCATTGCTGTGACTGCATATCTCATGCCAGTGACAGAACAGTGTTCCCACTCAGTATGTCACCTCTGGTAATTGCTCTCATTGCTATGCATTGATGATAAGCACTACAGTGCTATACCCCAAACCTGAATGCATCAAATGAAAACAAGGACGTGTTGTTTCAGTCCAAGAATAGGACTGCCATCACCTTGTCAAATGTCCGCAACAGTACACACAAGGTATGGTCAGTGTGTTGATGTCACATTTTAGGTCTATGCAAATGCCTGACATAATGCTGAGGGTCAGTTAAACATTAAAGGGTAATGTAGCCATAATGACTTATTATGGAGTACAATAATATTATGCCAGGTAGTACAACATTCATACACTATATACATAGTTTGTCATTTTACCTTCTCAACAATACAGACAGTTCTGCTGTTATCCTACAATGTGGAATTATACTTTTAGTACATCTGGGTGCTAACTAGCCTGCATTACATTACTGTGCTGTCCTTGTCGTCTACTCTGCTATCCACACCCTCATTTGTGTAACCACCTCTAAATGTAATCAATAATGAGTTCTGAGCATATATATATACATATATATATATATATATACATATATATATATATACATACATATATATATATATACATACATATATATATATATATATATATATATATATATATATATACATACATATATATATATATATATATATATATATATATATATATATACACACACACATATATATATATATATATATATATATATATATATATATATGTATATATGTGTGTGTGTGTACAATGAATAATCAAAGAATGTGCAAAACACAAAACATCGAACAAACTCAGTGGTTATTATCACCACCTAAATCATCTAAAATAGTAATGGCAAATGTAAAACATGATTAGTGACTCCGTTTGTACCTGCATATTTACACATGTATCCCAATATTTAATTCAACACACATACATACATATGTGTATGTGTACATGATTGCAATCTTTAAGCTTTTTTGCCTGAGTAATGTGCATGCATATGCCTATGTGTATGCACATACGCAATTTATTCACAAAGGTATACAGCTTATAATTAACAGACATGGTTGATACTTGCATCCATAGTCACACATACCAAAATAAAATATTTTCATGTTCACCCACAAATATGGTACTTATGAAAGTATATGTTAATGACCACACAAATTCACACTCATGTGATTTTTCTACAAATATCTCTGAACTGGATATGCCCTGCATGCATACCACTCAACTATACAGATTTTTGCCTCTATTTTTGGTCTGTTTCACAAAATTGTGCTTTTCTGGCAAAACATTGAGGACTGTAGTCAGAAAATAATGACAGACACTTGAGTTTCAGACTTTATACCCTGCAGAAGAACCATGCTAATGCAAAACCTGTTATTCTATCAATTTAAGTTTGTAAAAGCAATATTTAAAAAATGTTCCTATTTTTGGGCCTTTGTCCCTCCATTATTTATGGCTTTGTCCAGACTTCTTGCTCTAAGAGGTTGCGAGGTATGCCTGCATGATAACACTTACTGCAAAGTTTAGCATTACACATTGTGTAATTTTTAATTTCTGAACACCAGCCTACTGTGTTTTATGTACTGTAAGAGCAGCAACAATATACACAGATTACATGGTACCTTTAAGCAAACATTTAATTGTGCAATTTAATAAAAAAGTGAAACAAATAGATTTGTACTGTACTCTCTAAGGTACCCTGACAAACGTAATCTCGGTATGAAATCATTTAATTTATATCCGTTATTCAGCTTTGTGCTTGTTTATTTACCTATTAATTTCAGTTTGGTAACCAAGAAAGTGGATTGGCTGACAGACTCTCTTCAGTCACAACCTGACCTCCATGGTACAAGACAGAAACAGAAAACAGAAAATACAATAAAGTATTAAACCATTTTCTGAAGGAATGTCAAACAGTTTGGCAAAATGTAGAAGTGGAATTCAAGCATGATGATAGATAAAGATAAAAAGAAATGAAGTGAGAGCAAACTATAGCTATAACTTTGAAGACCAAACTAATAAAACTGGACAGACAAACAATGTGAGACAAGATCCAGAACATTTTGGAAAGAAATGTATATAAAGACATTGTGTGTAATACACAAATGCCACAGATATAGCCAACCTGCTGGCAGACAGGTTCAGTGAAAACTTCACCCCCCTGTCCCCCATCAGTAAACCAGGACATCCCCAGCACCTGACCTCTCAAAGGCAAAAAGTACGGTCTCCATGGGACCCGATAACATTGACTGCATCCTGCATGAACTCAGGCATGAGCTCTCAGCTCCATTAGACACCCTATTCAACCAAAGCCTGAGCACCAGCTTCATCCCAGCTGAATGGAGGATAGCCACTGTCATCCCTCTACACAAAGGTGAAGCTTCCACTGACCCAGGCAATTATAGGCCCATTAGCCTAATTAGCCTGATCTGCAAGGCCATGGAACGCATCATCATGGACCTTATAAACAAGGACATTGGCAACTTCCAAAAGCTTGACCCCACACAGTTTTATTTTGTCAAAGGGAGATCATGCCTGTTAAACTTGGTCAACTTCTTTGAAACAGTCACCAAAGACATGGATGAGGGGAAGACGGTGCACAGTGTCTACGTTGACCTCGCCAAATCCTTTGACACTATTCCCCACCCGGGCATAATAGATAAACTCTCCCAGCTAGGCATCAACCTGTATGTCACCAGATGGGTAGCTAACTGGCTCACTGATAGAACCCACTCAGTCAAAGTAGGGGAAGCCACCTCTACTAAACCGGCAACGAGCGGTGTACCCCAAGGATCGGTCTTGGGGCCTCTACTGATTGGGATATACTTTTCTGAGGTGCAAGCCAAACCAGTCGTCTGTGGCTGACCAGGTTTGCAGATGACTGCAAGCTGGGTGCGGTCTTAAATTCCCCTAGTGATGTGAACATCCTCCAAGAGGGCCTTACCCAAACTAATGACTGCTGTATGGCCTCAAACTGAATGCCAAGAAATGCATCATTATCCTCTTTGAAGAAAATGTCATCCCTACTAATTATCACATTAATAACAATGTATTAAGCATGCAATCAGTTGTGAAGGACTTAGGCACACAGGTTGATAGCAACCTGACTTTTGACCATGACATTGCCTCTTGTATGGAAGGCTTTCTATATGGCTCACCTCATAAATAAGGGTGTTTCATCCAGGAACAAGGAGGTCAAAACATCCCTGTACTCCTCCCTTATCAGACCCATTTTAGAGTACAATGCCCCCTTTGGCATGTACCTTGACAAGCACATGCAGCAGTTTGAGAAACAACAGAGGTTCCTAACCAAAATCCAGGGTCTCAAACACCTACCCTATACAGATAGGCTAAAAACCCTGTCCCTCTACTCAGTCTCATACAGACTGCTCAGAGGTGACCTGTGTCTGGCATACAAGGCCATTTCAGACCCAGCCTTGATGGAGTTCCTGCATCTGTGACATTAATAGAACTTGTTGGCGGGATAGATTTGTGTCCCAAATACCCCCCCCCATCTGTGGAATAGACTCCCACTCAATGTCAGAGTACCTCTCTAGCCCTCTTTAAAAGGAACCTGGATGACTGGATGGAAAACAGAAAATATACCCCTGGGATCCCAACTGTGTCCCTGCTGGACAGGGGAAACAGGTGTTGACTTTGAGAGAACATGGATGAAATTCTTAGCTAGACTTATAAATGCCTCTGGGCCAGCAGCCTAGTATCATCCTATGATCCTATGAACCTATAATATAAAATTTTATACATCTACAGTATGTCCATCTATCTATATATATATATATATATATATATATATATATATATATATATATATATATATATATATGTATGTATGTATACACACACAGTGTGGCAGGATTGAAAACTTACAAACTAACAAATTGTGTAGAATGTAAAATATATTCTCCAACACAACAAATAAATACATTAAATACATTTACAAAATATTATTCAGAACAGTTTTGGTTGCACAAAGGTGGAAAGAAATTTTGCTAATAATATCCCATTAACTTTGATGCTGAAATTAAATTAAATTACATTGAAAAATAAATATGCACATTGGATACAAAGTACAGGCATGAAACAGAATCAGAAACAATGACCTGAGAACACTTTGGCATGAAATTACAGTATCATTGTATTTGTTTTTCATCAAGTCATTAAAGTATGAGGAGATTCCTCAAGATTGGAGATGTGCATGTGTACAACCCATATTTAAGGTATAGGGGACCAGGACAGATCTAGAGTCAAAGATACCCATAACTTAAGAATGGAAACATGCACATGTGCAACCCATATTTAAGGGACAGTCGAACAGCACAAACCCAGAGTTACGGAGGCTCATAACTTAAGATTGAAGACGTGCACTTGGTTCAACCCATGTTTAAGGGAGAGAGAAATAGGAGAAACCCAGAGTCACAGACACCCATAATGTAAGATTGGAGACATGCACTTGTTCAATCCATATTGAAGGGACAGGGAACAGGACAAACCCAGCATCACACACACCCATAACTTAAGACTGAAGACATGCCCTGGCTCAATGCATATTTAAGGACAGGGTAACAGGACAAATCCAGAGTCGCAGAGACCCATAACTTAAGACTGGAGACATGCACTTGTTCAACCCATATTTAAGGGATAGGGCAACCGGACAGATGCAGAGTCATAAAGACCCATAACTTTACTTTATTTTTTGTGGAAAAACAATGGAGAAGGTTATCTGCATAATGTATCATCAGAATTGAAAAGACTAGCCCCCGGATTCACTATATTTCTGTACAGGACTAGCTTAGTCCTGCACGGAAGTGGGCATTTAGGAGCAGGATGGCAGCACGCCAGGCATATTAATGAATGCACGCTGCCTGAGCTCCTAAACGGACACGGAGCATGTACGAGTGCAGGGGGTGTGTCTGAGAGCAGAGCTCACAGAATATATATGCTCCTGAAATCAAGAACTGCAGTTTAGGAATAAGAATGAGTGAGACCGCTCATAGGTGTTCGCATACCCTCTGCAACATACCCCAAGTTTATAAGAGCAAGAGTCAATATATAAAATATAAACAAGCTTCTTTTTTTAATCAAACAGATAAAATTTAACTGCAGGTGCGCGGGTTTGCCCATTGCTTAACTATGTCTATTGCAGCTTAAATGACACACTAGGATAACAATCAAGATATATGCAAACAAAGCAGTACTGCAATAGTGTAGTGGGCAGAGCATTTGCCTTGTGAGCAGTCATTCCCGGTTCGAGTCCCACACCATTACATTCCATTTTCCATGTCAAATCACTTTATGAATAATATTTTTTGTTGCATAACCTACTAAATAACATATATTTGTGAAATGGAGTACTACATTAAATGCAGATGTAAGGTGTCATTGTCATAATGTTGTAAAATCCACAGATAATCACAAGTGCCCCATACAGTATATGTACACATGAATCAGGGATACAAACAGAAGGTACAATGTGTAATGAATGATAAATCCATAGAGTTTCCAAATCCACCACCTTCCAAAAAAAATTTTACATTACTGTCTAAATTAGTGTAGTGGAAAGCGGGAGTAAGCACTATTAAGCATGAGTAAACATATGTAAGTGGGTTTAAGCCTGTTTGTGTGGGGGTAAGCAATGCACACACAGGTTAAGCAATATTAAAGCCAACTCTCTGTAAGCATATTTAACCGGAGGTTAGCACTGCTTACCATTGTGCAAACCCGCTTACAATTGCTTAAAAGTGCCTTAATCACTCTGTATGCAACAGCCGCTGGTGGCCAGAAACAAAATAAACAGCCTTTGCAGATCTTGAACCCAGGACCCTGTATACTATAGTCACAGTAGTTAACCACTAAGCCATCACAGCAGTACATAGGATTGAGGTATCACCAGACAGATCCTCACTACAGGAAAATCAAACTGAACATGTGAAAGCAATCGATATACAGTTTTATGCTGTATAACCTACTACATAATATAAATATGTGAACTGGAGTACTGCATTAAGCCCAGATGTGAGGTGTCATTGTAATAAAGTGTTGAAATCCCCTAATAAACACAAGGACCCCATACAGTGTACATACACATGAATCATGGATACCAAACACATATATAACATGTAATGAATAATAAATCAATGCCAAAAAGCAAACAGTATGCAAATTAAAAATTAAACACTAAGCATTGCACAGCCCAGTTTACTAGGCGTAAGCAATGTGTCGGCCAGCTAACTCATTTTGCCCATTGGTATACCCCTTTAAGCAATGCCAACCTCAGGCAAGCATGTTTCCCCAAAGCTCATCATTTTCAAAACTGTCCAATCACCGCAAACTGCCAGAAATTGGCCCTATTTAAACCCAATAGGTGGAAATACATCTCACAACTGGTTGCGGCTTCCTCCTGTAGGCACTATGACTGGTATGGGAGAGGGTTGGCGCTTTCACGCACAGCGCTAGGGCATTCAGGAGTCCAAAGTCATGGCAGGGCTCCTTGTGAAAGAACATGACCACAGACTGCTGCAGGGCCAGTATCAGGGTTACCAATACAAAGAGGAAGCCTGGGACCATCTCGCTCGTGCTCTCACCAGTGCCACTGGCATACCCCAAACTGGTGAGCAGGTCAGGCATCACTATGCTGACCTGAAGTGGAGAAAGGGGGATCTGTTGGATCAGTGAATCCAAGAGGCTAGGAGTACGGGGGATGTCCCAGCCGTGTGTAAGTATCAGGCCACTACCTGTTTAATAATTGCCAGTTCATGTATATTATGGATAGGTGTGGCTAAATATTCCTCTTGTGTCTTTCACAGTGGCAGTTGAGTGGGCTGTGAACCAGGAAGCCCATGCTTGTAGATTGCAGCAGTTGCGATGCGAAGGAGGTTAGTAATACTCTTGCATGTACTGTCATAGGAAATAAATCTAAACGTAGTAGTAAGTTAATTGCCTGTATAAAACCTGAATTGTTTAAGGCATGTACTGCATGCACCAGAGAATATGGCAGGTACAGTCTCATATAGGTTGTATGTTAATAAAAGCATAATAGCCTGACAATAAAGGTCTAACTGCTGGACTGCATGTGTTTACTCTGGTATCATATGGTAATGTAGAGCTGCAATCTCTTAATAGTAATTTTGTATTAAGCACTGTTACCCACACTGTGATACGAAATAAAATGTGTAGGAATGTCTGTATAGGACTGTTGTAATCACACAAGGTCACATAGTACAACTGAGAGAGACTTGTACAGAAAACAGTGAAAAGACAGACAACATAATCCAAATAGCACACTCAACTGAGACGTGAACTGTTGTGTTTTTAGCACACACAGCCATGGTTCAAATCCTGGGAGTGGTAGGCTGTATGCAGACTCATATCCCACAACTGTACAGATATGTCCAGAATGTCGAGTAAATTGGCCTACATCTGCTGCCTGTCATCCTGTTCCCCCATGTCAAATCAGTGGGTTGACCCCAGACATTTAGGCAGAAAATAAAATAGGGTTTATTGCATGAAGCTTTCGAGTTGAAACTCATTTTCAAGAGAGTTTCAACTCGAAAGCTTGATGTAATAAACCCTTTTTTATATGGATGGTCATGCTGTGCCTTTTGTTACTGGATTTAATCTCGTGTTGGTTCACCAGTATGCCTAGCTATTCTACACCTGTTTCTTGGACTTTGTTAGGCAGCAAATAAGAAATAGAACTGATTGTCAGACATCTATAAGAACAAACCTGTCACTCTAGCAACTCCACATGTCCCATCTCCATCCCAATGTTGTGAAGCTGTGACCAGCGTGTGTGCAGTAACACAGTGAGACGTATGTGCATAATACTAATGTGGAATCTAGTAATATGTGTGGCAACATTCAGGTAGTGCTAACAAACATTGCCCCCACATGTCAGTATGATATGAAAACTGTGCCTAGAAATAAAAGATTGATATCCTGTACTGGTACTGTTTATTCTGGTATTGTATGGCATTGTTAGTGTTGCAGTTGTTCTGAATAATATTGTATTATTCATCACTGTGATCCACACTGTGCTACATAATAAAACTGTCTAGGAAATCCTGTATAACAGTGTAGCAATAACAAGTTCAGACTGTAAAACCACAGGAGACTTATAGACAGAAATCAAAGAGATACACAGCAATATCTATATAGCACACTCAACTGTGATGGAGACTTTTTATTTATTTTTAGCAGAGACAGCCATGGTTCGAATCCTGCGAGTGGTAGTAAGTGGTATGCAGAATCATACCCAACAAATGTACAGAAATGTCCAAACTGTCCAGTAAATTGGCCCATATCTGCCAGCTGTTACCCTGTCCCCCCTGGCATATCAGTGTGATAATCTTTGACATGTAGGCAACATTTCATGTCATACAACTGACTGTCAGGCATGTACATATTTGGAAAATGTCAATGAAAACAAACCTGTCATTGTACAAATCACCAAAGGTTTAAGAGGGCAACAGTCAAAATATGTCCCGGTTCACCTGCATGTTGTCAAGACATGCCCAGAGTGTGTGCAATAAGAGATGGACAGGTATGTGCATAACATCAACCTGGAATATGGAAATATGTGTAGAAACAGTAGTGTTAACATACAATACCTCCACAGGTACACCAGGTAAGAGGTGTATACTGCAGGTAAAACTCATTTCATGTATATAATTGTATACATCCATACAACTGTCCAAAGTAAGGCCATAGGGTACTGTACTAAAACCTGTAAGGTACAGATCACAGCTCTGACTAGGAAAGTAAGGAGAATGACAGGACTATACTAGTTGTTAACTGACATCTTTCTCCCCCCCACCACATCTGCAGCAATAAACTAAATACACAACTCAGTCGGGTATGTGCTCCATTAAATCTATTGTTGGGATGTATGTCCCATTATTTGATAAATACTTAAATTTGTTCCTATGCATGTGCCATGCTGAAATACACCCACATTGGTGGCATGCTGCCATCAATGTACCTGCATGCTGTTGTAAAGGTGACTGTGGTTCCATGGATCTAGGACTTTTGATTGAAAGATCAAAAGCCCAAATCCATTACCACCGAACACACTAATGAAAGTGCTTTCATTAAAAAGGCGCTTTTGTTAAAGTATGTTAAAAAAAAAAAAAAAAAACAAAATCTACTTGAATGCAGTGGCGCAAGCCCCCCTGCACCCCCCAATGTGGGGGACTGCCCCCCACACCCCCCACTTTAATATTCTCACTCCAAGGTCGCACTACAGTGGGGAAAAAGGAATTTTCCCTTACCGCACCACGACCGGAACAAGCATACTTACGCGAAACTGCTGCTTTGGTGAACAGCACTTTTGCGCAAGTATGCTCACCAATTTGGGATTTGGTGAAAGATGCAGTCGAGCATCTGTACAGATCCCAGTTCCACATATGCATGTGATCTGTTTGCCATGCAACTGTTCCATATCTGGTCTTTCAAGTTAATGGGAATATCTATGCATGCTGTTATACCTAATCCTGGAATGTGCTGACTATTACTTACCCATGTACGTTATAAATCTGAACACCATAACATGTTTGGGAATGCTGGTCCCAGCGGACCCACCTGTCCCACCTCAGCTGGCCGTGGCGCTATGCACCAGCATGTCTGGGGCCCACTCCGGGACCTCCTCATCCGCTGGTCCTGCACCACCTTTGGGTGGAACTGCCTCAGGTGATGGGGCTCACCCCCACCTGGGAGTGGGCGTGGACAGAACGCTGTCACCAGTCGCCAGGTCCAGGGTGTGGTGCATAGCGAGCTACGCTGGGAGTTTGGAGATCTGCTACGCCAGCTTGAGGGCCACGTGTTGCAACTAGAGGGTCAGCCTGGCCCTC